>NC_054079.1:24143726-24266865 GCF_017639655.2 Falco naumanni
AATTTCCTGCTTAATATCAAATGCTTGCAGGAAGGGACCACTTTTTAGGACTGTAACATAATCCTGGAACTGCAGCTCCTGATCACTTTTTTTTTTTTCCCTTGCAGTGTAGTTTGAAGTGTAATATTGGTACTTATTGCTTTCTGGTGCATGCTATCAAATGTATTCAGTAGAAGTGCATTTATGAAAATGCTCTTATCACAGGGACAGAAACCTGGAGGAAGACTCAGCTCTCCTGCTTCTTTGTTGAGCAGCTTCACCTCTTGATCTCAGTTTTCCCAAATATAAAATATCTGTGCAAAACCACTTTGAAAGATGAAAAGGAGGATAGAAAAGCTGAGACACTGGTAAAAGAACTTAGTGTCACTGCAGGGAACACAAAGTCATCTGTGCAGTGTGGTGACAGAGACAAAAAGGCAAACAAAAGTTCAGGGAGATGAAAATGCAGACAAAAAGCTGTGAAGCCATTCTAGATCAACAGTACATTGCCTGGGACGTTGCCTGTGTTTCTGATCACTCATCCTAAAAAGGATATTATGTAATCAGGAAGAGTTTGGGGGTCTGTAACAAGGAAGAAAGAGACAGTGAAAATACTGAGATTATTTCTTCTTGAAGAAGCAAATAGTAGGAGGCATGCTAGGAGGAGGAAAACAAACAAGGAGCTAGGGAAAAAAAAAAAAAAAAAAAAAAAAAAGAGAGAGAGAGAAAGGGTTAGATACCTGAACTCCTACTTCAGAACACAAGATTTTAAGAACTTGGTGAGACTGAAAGACACCAATCCCAAAGCTGAGTTAGCGGGGTGAGGGGGAGAGGCTGGGATATGAATCCATTCCTTACAGCTTATGGACCCACTGGCACAAGACACCAGTCAATGGATAAGGAGGATGCCCAAATCTACACCAGAGTAAAAATAAACAGTCTGAGAAGGAATAGATGTTCATGTTTCAGCATCTCTGGCAGCCCCTAATTACTGGAACTTAAAAGGGAATTTTCCCAAGCACCAGGTCATCCCAAAAGAGATTTCTTACCTTGTTTGGGTGAATGAATGGAGGGCTTTGGTAAGATCTAGGTAAAAGATCAGGGCTGCTGCTCTGGTTTGTTATAATAGTTCCTTTGCTCTTACTTCAATGAGTCCTCCTGCTCTCCCAGCTCTCGGTGGAGAACAGCTGTACTGGCAGTGGGATGACACTGGCAAGGAACCCGGCAGTTGCAAACAGGGTTGCAAGACATGCCAGTGCACCAGGAGAGAAGGATAGGCCTACCACTACAGAAAGACATGGCAGAGCCACACACAAGATGAAAAAAGGCATAAACCCAAAATTCCCTCTGATGACCAAGTCAGTCATTTTGTGGGCTGCTCCATGGCATTTGGCATGACAGATAGTGTCTGAGCACTTCACAAAGTCCTTGTTCATCTCTGTAGTGTTCCTGCTAGGTCAGGGGATGGATTAGACAGCGTCACCAGATTCCCTCCAGCCCTTTCAGAATCCCTTCCCTCTCCCTCATTATCTTGTGGCTGGATAGATGAGGGCTTGAGACAGAGACTGATTAAAGCCAAAATATCATTTGGGGGTTTCAGTGTAATGTACATATCACCTGATGTTTTTTTCCCCCCCCCCCCCCCCCAATTTGTAGCTTTTCACTTACTCAAAGCACAGCTCCTGCTCACTTTGGTAGCATTTGTAAGCACTCAACATATCATGCTCCAGAGCTGTGATCCAGGAGCCCAGCAAAGGAGGGAGACCTTATTAGCGACCCTTTGTGGGAAATCTGGTTTTAGAGACTTGGCACGTTTCACATAAGAGTGTAAAGGTCTCAGTTCTCGGGGACAGTCCCACATTGTATAACCACAAGACAAGATCATCTTTACTCCTGTGCACTATGCTCCCCTGTTCCCTACGTGACTTGCAACTTCTGCAAGAAATCACGTACTTGGTCTTCTGTTCCTTCATTGCATAACCCCGATTCATATCCAGCACAGGTCCATGCTGGCCCCTGAATTACCAAGAAAAAGGGTTTACATGAGTATATCATTAAAGACTGTTTTGTAGCACATAGATTGAAGGGGCTCAAATTAGGCTGCAGTAGCTGTATTTGAGAGCTTGGCAAACCAGCCCTACTGTTTTTTTACTAATGTCAGTTCCCTGCAGTTTTAACAGAGGGAAACTGACTATAAAGAAACCCCAGCATGGCCTGGCACAGCAGCATCAGCATGGTTCAGGAGCACACAAACTCTGTGCCACCAGGCTTAGCTACGTTCAGGCACACAGAGAGGTTAGGTTCCTAAATCCCATTCATTGCAAGAAGGCTTCTGGAGCTTCACTCAAAAGTAGTCTGGGACCAGCTGTGGAAGTAACAGCAACAGTCAGTTATCTTTTGTGTGCACAAGCCCTGGAAGAGCAGAGATGCATTGTATCACAGATGTCTGACAGCTGTGTCCTCTAGTGCTTTTAACCCTGACTGCCTTTCACTCTCCCTGTCCCGTCTCTTCCTTGTCTTCTTGGATCTGTTCTTCTAGGACATCTCCTTCAGCCAATTCACACTTCCCCTCCTAGCTACCCATCCTAGTCCCGTTCTCCCCCATCCCCTTCTCCAGGCAGCCTCTAGTCCTCTGGCAGACCCTACCAATCTCCTGCCCTCAATCAGCCTCAGCCTTGAACTGCAGTTGCTGAGGAGGGAAGGCTCAGGGAGGTGAACAAAACCTGTGTGTTACCAGCAACCCCACCCAACAAAAAAAAAGTGTATATATTTATTTTTTTCTTTATATCGGCTGAGGGAAATGTCCAGAGTGCAAAATTTCATCCCCAAATAGTAGATACTTGGCAATTGTAAAAACCTGTCAAAATGCAAAGATTTTGCACAGTCATGCATCAGCGAGCAAAGCAGGCAAACCCCTCCATGGCTTGCCAGCAGTCTGCCTTCCAGGGCAAGGCCTTCTGGAGTCCCAGCACAGGGCTCTTCGGGGCAGGTCCACATCTCCAGAGCAGAAGGAGCAGCAGCCCAGATGGAGCATAAAATAAAGGCCAAGAGCCAGCAAGCATGTGCTTGAGCCTGTCCCAGAGAGTACTGATGCTGCAGTCATCCTTTCATCTCCTTCACAGCTCAACCAGGGACCGGATTTGGCTTTTTGTGTGTGCAATGAGCCCCTCAACCTCTTGTGCCCACCTTGTGCAGGGCTTCCTCCACTGCTCCACAATCTGCTGTGGCTCTCTAAGAGGGCCAGATAACTTGATTTCAGCTGATAAAGGGGCTGCCTTCAAAGGAGAAGGGAGGCAGAAGCCATCTGGTCTGGCCTGATATCTCTTTCCAGTACTGTCAACAGGAGGCTGAGGATACGAGCTGGAGCCAGATGGAGACCAGCTCTATCACAGGTGTCATGGTTTAACCCCAGCCAGCAACCAAGTACCATACAGCCACTCACTCCCTCCCCCATTCACCCAGAGGGATTGGGGGGGGGGGGGGAATTGGTGTCACAGCACTATCAAAACTAGCCAGCTGCAACAAGGCTTTACCATCCCATACCAGGTTAACTTCAATAAGTAGTTCCCTGCACCTCGACCCACCCCCAGCACAAGCACCAATCCCCCACAAGGTTTCAAAAGTTCATCTACTGTCCACACTTTCTTCTTCATCCTCTTCAGCACAGGCCACCCTACTTCCTGCCTCTCCTGTATCCAAGAGATTCTCTCTCTCCCTCCCTCTGCTTCTTCCCAGGTCTCCTCTTTATCTGGAGCTCCTCTTCCATACCCCCTTAGAGCTACTTAACTACTTAGCGGGGAACCAGCCCACTGCTGCACATTATCCACATCAGCCAACCCGCTGCCCCTGAAGCCAGCCACAGCTGTATATTATCACTGTTAATTAACCTGCCTTCATTCCTCTATAATTCCTCTACATATTGGAAGGAATGTAAACACTTGAGGGTTAAGATAAGAACATTTAATAATTGAAACAGAATAAAAATGCAAGAACATTAATGACAATAACAGTTATAATAAGGGGGGGACGGATGACAGCAGACAAATAAAATCCAAGGGAAAGGAAGAAGAAAACAAGTGATGCACAATACAACCGCTCACCCACCTGCTGAACCGATGCCCAGCAGTCCCTGAGCAACAATTGGCAGGCACGGCAACCCTCCCCCAAGCTTATATGCCCAAGGCATGAACCGTCCAATGGTATGGAACACCTCTTTGGCTGGTTCAGGTCAGCTGACCTGGCCTGTGTCCCCTTCCACTTCCTTGTGCCCCTCAGCCGCCTTGCTGGCAAGGCCTCTGAGAAACTGAACAGTCCTTGACTTAGTTAAACATTACCCAGCAACAAACTTAAAAACATCAGTGTGCTATCAACATTGTTCTCATATCAGAGCCAAAACGCAGTGCTGTACTAGCTACTAAGAAGAAAATTAACCTCCATTCTCAGCTGAAAACCAGAACAGCAGAGAACACGGATGGGAAACAAATTCTCCTTTAAAAGTTCTCCTTGTGCTGTATAATAGTGTCTGTTTGCCTTTTTTCAAACAGCTTCTGCCAAGCCCAGTTTACCTCAATATATTAAGGTATGCTCTGGTCTTTGATCAGTCTGCATGTGCTATGTGAAAGATAACAGTGTAAAATATCTTCAGATGCTCATGAGGGACAGCCGGGAATGTGGCTGGCATTTTGTGTCGCTGCTGACTTTAAGCTCAACGTGGTAAAACCACTAACCATGCCTTAATTATTCCCATCCGCATCATCAGGCAGTGTTGTGGCTGTCTGACACCTTGCTGAGCTGAGCCACCCAGCAGGTGGTGGCATGGGGCTGGCAGGCTCTCTAGGCCCTTTGCAGTGCATAAAACTGCAGTGCTACAACTGAGGGAACTGGGAGCAAGCCTTTGCAAATAGGGGAGAAGATGAGAACTGCTACTTCTGGGAATAAAAAATAGTTTTTTCTTTAAGAACCTCAGTTTTGCACTCTTTTTTTTTTTTTACACGATTGGGAGGGGAAGAAGTGTCCCTGCCCTTCGGAGGACAGAATAATTTATAAGCCACATTTATAAAAATTGGTAATTTCCCATTGTTCAGCTTCTGTGCCTTCATCTCAACTTCCCTGATTAGTCACATAATGAGGATATTTCAAATACAAATGTGTCAAGGGAGAATGGGAGCCACACAGTGCTTAATCAGAGGAGAAATCTGTATTCCCCTGAATGCTAATTAGTCATGGAGACACAGATGTGGGGGATGGGGGCAATGTGAGCTCTTATTTTAGAAGCTGAAATGATTTGTGCCTTCCACAATTTCTCGTGCAGGGTTGGAAAGCCGCACCAAGGTAGAGAGCAACTTGAGATCTTTGCATCCCTGCCTCTCAGACATGTTTGCTGTGCTGCTGCTCCTGCTGCTGTTTGCAGGGTTATTTTCTGTCACAAGCTTGGCTGAACAGAAACTCTCTCCTTATAAATATGGAAATCTGATGACTGAGCTCTCCATGTCTTGGGACAAGTTCAAAGCATTGTGCTAAAGAGAAAAGGGCTGCTGAGCACTCATCTTGGCAGCTTTGTTTACTAGTGGAGAAAATCAGTAGGTTTTAATGCTGGGATCCACCTTTGCAGGATGGGCAAGTGACTCTCAAAGCCATGCTCAGGGTAACAAGCTGATGACTTTGAACTGGTGTCCAGCCTGAGCGTGGCGAGGTGAGGACCAAGAGCGGTCCCTGCTTGCCTGGCGCTGCCTTCTCAAAAGCCATTGGTGTTGCCCACCAAAGTCCTGGCAGTACCCATCAGGCCTGGATTGTGGGGTCAGGAGGCAGTGCTAGGTGGGTACAAAAGCATGGGCTGAGTCCCCCTGCTCTGTCCCAGGCTAAACTGGTGTCCACTGCTGAGATCCCCACCTGTCTGCAGTGTGACAAATATGCTTGGTATGTGAGCCTTGGGCAGCTGCTCATCTTTTGGGTTTGGTTGGAAGAGTCTATGTTTTTAGATTTGGTAAAGAGCTTTGAATGCTTACTGTGTCGCGATGGAGGGAAGACACAGTCACTCAATATGATGATCAGCAGACTTCGTTTATTGGTCCCCTTACAGTCACCTTTTATGCCTTGTTATAATTAGCTCATACATATTACAAACAGTTAAGCTCATTATTGGTTAGTTGCCTAAATACCAAGGCCCGCCCCTAGTTTCTCTTCTGTAGTTATCTGTTCCCACCTGCAACATTCTGTTCCCACCAAAATCTTCCTGTTATTGTGTAACAAGAACAGCCAATAGACAGTGTATTTTTGCTTTACTTCAGATAAGCTGAGAGCGATGTGCATTTTTGTCCAAGCCAGCTGGACTATGTCTATGTGACCCTTTTCAGCTAGCCAGTTATCCACACTACTGGGCATCCATTATTATTCCTGAGAAATCTCTTGAAACCTCTGTCTGGAGCGGTGTCCCCCCCAGTGCTCCTTCAGGGCTTTGTTTGGATCCTGCTTTACAGCCTGTATCCTTTCCTTGGTTTTTCTTTGCAACCTCATTCCCTGGGGCCAGAGGTGGCTTTTATCTTGGACAAATGCACAGGTATTTGCTCTTCCCCTTAACATCCTCACTATTTGCATTTGTAGCATTCCCAGATCTTCAGCTTCCCTAGAAAGCGGAGTGCTGAGTCCTTGAGATTTCACGTGCTGTCTGACTTTAACTCTCCTGAGGTAGTTTTTGGCCAAAGTAGCTGAAGGGAGATGCAGTAATTCCCCTGCTGAAAGCCCTCACAAGATCCCTCCAAGCCCTTGCTTGTGAGTGCAGGCTGAGTAAACTTGTTCTGAACCCCGAGTATAAACTCAGCTTGTCTAGACAGAAAACAGCCTGCCCAGGGTGCCTTGGGTTGAAGGGTAAGAGGTCTGACAAATGCAAAGTAGGTGTGCCGATAGAGAGGGCAGCCCTGTGGTTTAGAAATTAAATCTAGAGGCTGAAAAATGTTCTACAGTCTTCACACATCTCATTTTCATTCCAGAAATATCTGACATCAAGCTGACACTTTGCAGGCGGCATTGTTGGTTGTGTGGGTCTTGCTGTTGACTTGAAACCTCAGTCAAAGAGCCTTCAGAGCTGGACACCCCCTGCCCTTAGAGAGAGGGGGGGATTTTACTACATGCAGGAGAAAAGCAGGATGAAGACATGATCAGTGGAGGAGTGAACAGGAGGAGCAATCAAACAGCTCAGAAGAGGATCTGAGGATTGGATTAAAAGTGCCAGGGGTATTCCAGGAGCAAAAAGCAAGACCTTGTTCATCTTACAATAAATAGGAGTTGAATGTATAAAAATCAGCAGCCTTTCTTAAAAAAAGAGTCCTAACTGCTAACTAGAAAAAGAACAAGTGGCCCCAGAGGTATGCTAGTAATAGCTGTGACATTGAACTACTGATTGGAGCCTTGGTCTGTTGAAAGGTATGGACGTGGGCTGTCCCAGCTTTTCCTTGCTATTGTTCTTACAGCCAGAGGCTCTGAAAGCTTAGCAATGTCAGATTTTAATCCATGCTGGATCCAGTCCATGGCCTATGAAAATGATTATTCGATCTCCAGGATGTTGGAGGGAACATTACATCACTGGAACAGGACTCCCCCTACTCATTTGTACTGTGCAGGGATATTTTGTCATAATATATAATCTCTGCAGTACTTTCCAGAACCAGCCAATATTTTTAGTGTTTTCCCTCAGGCAAGCCTTTGATCTCATCTTTTATGTACAGCTGGAATAGCCTAGCTGTGTGTGGAGAGGATCCGTAAACTATTCTGTATATGCCCATGACTCTGGCATTTCAGGAGTGATGGCACACACTTGTCTTGCACTTTTCCTAGCCAGTTTCTTTGGGTGTTGGGGTTGTCCATGGGAAGGACTCTGCCATGTGGGAGAGTCTCTGCCTTGTCTTAATTTCAGGCAGAAAACTCAACTCTCTTTGAAAACAGACTTTTCCTCTGTGTGATGCTCCTTTAAAGCTCTGAAGGAGTAAAGATAGGACATACCTTTGAAAGAAGCTCTAAACACCTAACCCACAAGTATGAATTCAGATGCTACAAGATCCTGCTGTGGTCCCTTATGAAGAGCACCAGGGCTGTGCAGAGCACTGCAATTTTTCTATAGGATGCAGCTACAGCATGTAGCCAAGAGCCTAGGCTCCTGTTCCTGCCTCTATACTCCAAACACACCATGACCTTGGCTGTGACACGTGTCTCAATTTTTAATAATTTTGAGGATATCCTCACTCATGAATTGAGGTTTAAAGAGCAGTTGTAGAGTTGTTTGGGGTTTTTTGAGATCCTGGTTTGGCCAGATGCCAGTCGCCTAAACTGACTCATACAACACCTACCAAGGAATTTGTGATGCTTTATTGCCTTAAATACTCATATGTCTCATGTCTGCACCTCAGAGATATGTGTACAAAAGGAAAGGTGTAATGCCCTCGTGATATATATATATCCTTTACAAGGAAGGAAATGTTTTGGTATTGTAGCATCCTGAAAACATACCTCAGTTAATAGCTGGTTTTAAATAGTTATTGCATGCCAGCTGCTTGGCAAGTACTGCAAGCAGTGGGAAGCGCAGTGTGGCATTTCTCTAACTTGCAATGTTAATGATCCAATTTAAGTTTTGTAAAGTTAGCACAAAATACCAAACCTATAAACACATGTGATAATAGTGGTGGCTGGTGCTTATATGCATGAGAAGAGCCTGAAGGGAAATATGACGTTAAATATACTCTATCATGATTGAAAGGAAAGGACCAGGGGCTGCTTGTACTGCTGGTTTCTCAGAGGGAAATCTTAACAGAAATCATGTAATTACTCCCATTTTTCTTCCTTGTCTCCCTCAGTTTGCTTTCCCAAAGTATTTGGTCTACTTAGTGAGTTGGTGCTTCCTCTGTTACTGTAGACTCCCAGGATTAGTCATACATCACTCATCTAAAAAAAAGGGACTTTCTTCCCTGTGCTGCAAATGTCATTTTTTATTAGGAAAACAGACCTCTGAAATGTCTTGTTCCCTTTCCGCAGCTTATACCTTTCTGTTTGCTTCATTTTGTTCAGCGTGAATGTGACAGTCGGGCAGACCCTTCACAGCTGGGGCCTTCAAGGGAGTGTTTCAGTGCAAGCACTGTGGCATGTGAAGGCAGACTGGTACTTCTGCCCCCATTTGAAACAAAGCAAAGATCCAAATTCCTCATTATCTGCCAGTGAGTTGAGCTACACCAACTGCAGGTATACACAGTAGAAAGTCATCTTGGTGCAGTTCTGGTTCAATTTAATTAATAAGACTTGAGAGTTTAATCATGCAGCATATTAACACTGCTGGCTTTTGAATTGCTGAAAAAATGGCTTCAAATACTGGTTTGTCTTACAATTATAAAATGACTTGGGTTTAAAATCTGGGTCCTGTAGTGGATATTGCAGGCCTAATTTGTTATTGTTAAATAAGATCTTTTCAGCATTTGCTCAGAAAAGAAAACCAGCAATGTTGTAAGTGGTGCATTGGCAGAACTAGTAGAAAGTCAATAAACAGTTGCTGTTTATTGCTTTTTTGAAACTGAGTCAGTAGCTATCAGACTGTATTTCAGTGCATCGGTTGCCTGTGTCACCCAAAGTGCCATTTATTTTCACTTTGGTATGGGGTGACGATGCTGAGATGAGTGATTAGTGCTTTGGATCCCAGCAGTTTGCACATGTTGATGAAAAGTGCTGACCACATCTTCCTGGGGAGCCTTCTGCTCTGGTCACCATATGATTCTGGAGTTCCTTCAACATGTGAGACCTAGAAAAAAGATGTTTTTCTTCAGCTCACCCAGAGAAGGCCAGCCATGGTCCTTGGAAGTGGGTAGAGGAGTTTGGAGAACCTCTCGTTCCTGGGATAAACTGGTGTTCTGCCTAAATGAGTCTGGCTTAGAAGCAGGCTCCTCTTCTTATTAAGACAGATGGAGAGAGTGACCTAAAGCGATCAGGGATCTTATCAGCTCTCACCAAATTCAGATCAGCTCTGTTGACTTTCTGTGTGACAAATCAGTTTCTAACCCAGGCTTAAAATCCTCCAGCAACACCAATTCCATAACTTCATCAGGCTAACGTGCAGCTCCTTAGCCTTACCTCTACAGTTTTCCCTGCTGTTTCCTTGCAACCCTGCTGCAGTTTAACGGTAATAATTTCTTGTTCTGGTGATCAGAAACATAGGGGGAAAAAATTACTCCCTTTTTCTCTCTGGCAGCCCTTTCTCTATCTGAAGACAGCTATTATATCCCTCCTTAGTCTTCCCCTTTCTTCTCTGAACACCCCATTCTTCCAGTGTTCCTGGATGGTTGTAGCTTCTAGCTTTTATCTATAGGACTGCTAAGGGGATTAGATCTTCCTTGATATAATGGGCTCCAAAACTGAATGTTTAAGCTAGAGCTCAAGGGATGCAGAGAGCATGAGAGTCTTTTGTGAGGTTTGCAGGTTCCATTCCTGCCATACATGTGACACTTTCTCTTGCCAACATGCCATTACTAACCATTGTTCAGCTATAATGGTTAATGCTGTTTCTCACATAGATAGACAGACTATGCACATCTTGGTTCCAGTGGTTTTTTTTAAAGCCACTCTATGTTTATAGATATTTCATGTTTATATTGTAGTGGTACCTAGAGGCCACAGGGGTCTGTTGTCCAAAACACTGTAAGATTGTGTTTTTACATACCCACCTGTGCACATCAGAGTCCCCTCCCCAGAAGCCTACTGCCTACAGCTGCATTTCTCAGGATAACCTAGTGCAGTACAGCTTGAGGCAGAATGAATCTGCAGACAGCATATAATTTTCTGTTCCTAGGGCAGAGAGACTGAAGGCATAAAAATTTATTAGCAGGAGCAGTCTTCTAGCCCGAGAGTCTGGGATGAAAACATGGGAATGATAGAAACTTCCTGATGACCCAAATATACCCACCTGTATTTGGGGTACATGTAGTTTCTCACTTGTTCTTCTGCTCACTAAGTCAGTTTCTTGTGCTATCAAATTTTCAAATTCAATGTTTGATGTGGAAAAGAAGCAAAACACTTGGGCTTGTCCTTTCTCGTTAGTATTTATTTTCAGTGTGTGTGATCCACATGGGCCAGCTTCAGAAAGCAGGAGTCTGCTGGGCTGTGAACGCTCATTGTAGGCTGTCACACACATGTTGGTACCAAGACTTCCAGCATCTTTAAGTTAGGCAGAAGACAGCAAGGCACATCATTGGTTGGTACTGGAGAAAGACAAAGGTTAGCTGGATGATATTCGTGAGCAGTCCAGTTCATAATGATTCAGTTGATGATGATCAGACCAAAGCCTCTGAACTTTGGAGAGAAGTGGTGGGCTAAAGCCCTGTATAAATTGGGTCATTCCTTGAGATTGGAAGGGTAAGGGCAATCTTCCTCCTCTGCTTTATCAAAAAGCAGAGCTGCTTTAATGATCGTATTTCCCACAGACAGCAGAGTGGAGAACATTTGCTTAGGGCTGTAAACGTGACTGATTTTTTAGGATTGGGAAGGGTGGGCAGATAGAGACATCTCAGTTCCTAGCTATGTTTTTAAGGGGCAGCTGAAGGCCGCAGGAAACTGTGTGTGCCCATTCCTTTTTCATACCGCTGTGATAAGCAGGTCTTGGAAATTCTTGAAGTTTGTAGGAGATAACTTCTTGTCACAAGTACTCAGTGAGCCAACTAGGAAAGATGCCAAGTCTAGCTTGCTATTTGTGAATAGAGAAGGACTTGTGGGGGATGTGATGGTAGGTGGCTGTCTTGGCCACAGTGATCACGAAATGGTTGAGCTTAAAATTTTCAGGTGCAATGAGAAAAAAGGTCAGCAGGAGTTGCTACCCTGGATTTCAAGAGAGCAAACTTTAAGCTATTCAGGGAGCTATTTAGCAGAGTACCCCTGGGAATCTGCTTTTGAGGGCTTAGGGGTCCATGAGTACTGGTCAGTTTTTAAGAAACTACCTTTTAGAAGCACAGGAGCAGGCAATCCCATTAAGTCCTAAGTCAAGCAAGCGGGGCAGAAGACCAGCTTGTATGAACAGGGAACTCCTTGTGGAGCTCAAGAGGAAAAAGAAATTGTATGATCCTCTGGAAGCGAGGTCATGCTTCGCATGAAGAGTACAGAGCTGTGGCTCATATATGCAAGGAGAAGACACAAAAGGCCAAAGCTCAACTAGAGTTGAAACTGGTCAATGTTGTGTCAGATAACAAGAAAGTTTTTAAAGTATGTTAATAGCAAGAGGAGAGGTCTAAAGAAAACATTGGACCAATACTTGTTGCAGGTGGTCACCTGACTAATAGGGATGAATTAAAATCAGAGGCATTCAATTCTTTTTTTACCTCAGTCTTTAATAATACTGATAAGACCTTGGGCTGCCCGGTCTCCTGAATCGAAGGACCAAGACTGTGCGAACAGTGCCTTTCCATTTGTGGACACTGAAATTGTAAGGGACCAGCTGTATCAGCTGAATGTTCACAAGTCCATGGGGCCTGATGGGATTCATCCCAGAGTTCTGAAAGAGCTAGAGGATGTTACGGCAGGGCCCCTCTCGATCATCTACCAAAGGTCTTGAGAGTCTGGGGAGGTCCCTGCTGACTGGAAGCTAGCCACTGTTATTCCAATTTACAAAAAGGGCGTGAGAGAAGACCCAGGGAACTACAGACCTGTTAGTCTAACCTCAGTTCCTGGAAAAATTATGGAGAAGGTTATACTGAATACTATTGAAAGGCATTCGAAGGACAATGCAATCATCAGGCACAGTCAACATGGGTTCACAAAGGGAAAGTCCTGATTAATTAATATGATAACCTTCTACAATAAGGTCACCCACCTAGTGGATGAAGGGAAGATGGTGGATATAGGTTTTTTGGATTTTAGTAAGGCTTCTGATATTGACCCTCACAGCACCCTTCTGGACAGGTTGTCCAACTGTGGAATGAGCAGGTTCATGGTGCACTGGGTGAAGAACTGGCTGAAGGGCAGAGCTCAAAGGGTTGTAGTGAATGGGGCTACATCTGGCTGGTGACCATTGACCAGCAGTGTTCCTCAGGGTTCAATTCTAGGGCCAGTTCCATTCAATATTTTTATCAATATTCTGGATGCAGAAGTTGAATGCACCCTTAGCAGGTTTGCTGAGGATATTAAACTGGGAGGTGCTGTTGACTCCCTTGAGGGACAAGAGGACTTGCACAGGATCTAGTTAGATTGGAGCATTGGGCTATGATTAATGGGATCACAGAGTCATAGAATGGTTGAGTTTGGAAGGGATCTCTGGAGATCATCTAGTCCAACCCCCCATGCTAAAGCAGGTTCACCAGAGCAGGTTGCACAGAATCATGTCCAGGCAGGTTTTGAATGTCTCCAGAGAAGGAGACTATAACCTCTCTGGGAAGCCTGTTCCAGTGGTCTGTCACCCTCAAGGTAAAGAAGTTCTTCCTCATATTCAGATGGAACTTCCTGTGTTGCAGTTTGTACCTGTTGCCCCTTGTCCTGTTGCTAGACACCACTGAAAAGCATCTGCCCCCATCCTCTTGACACTCGCTGTTAAGATATTTGTAGACATTGATAAGATCCCCTCTCAGTTTTCTCTTCCCCAGGCTAAACAGGCCCAGCTCTCTCAGCCTTTCCTCATCAGCTAGATGCTCCAGTCCCCTCATCATCTTGGTAGCCCTCCACTGGACCCCCTCCAGTAGTTCCCTGTCTCTCTTGAAGTGGGGAGCCCAGAACTGGACACAGTACTCTAGATGCGGCCTCACCAGGGCAGAGCAGAGGAGGAGGATAACGTCCCTTGACCTGCTGGCTGCACTCCTCCTAATGCACCCCAGGATCCCATTGGCCTTCATGGCCACAAGGGCACACTGCTGGCTCATGGGCAACTTGTTGTCCACCAAAACTCCCAGGTCTTTCTCTGCAGAGCTGCCTTCCATCAGGTCAACCCCCAGCCTGTGCTGGTGCATGGGGTTGTTCCTCCTGAGGTGCAGGACCTTACACTTGCCTTTGTTGACCTTCATTAGGTTCCTCTCTGCCCAGCTCTCTAGCCTGTCCAGGTCTCGCTGAATGGCAGCACAGCCTTCTGGTGTATCAGACACTCCGCCCAGTTTTGTATCATCTGCAAACTCGCTGAGGGTGCACTCTGTCCCTTCATCCAGGTCAGTGATGAATAAGCTGAACAGGACTGGATGCAGGAATGACCCCTGGGGAACACCACTAGCTACAGGCCTCTAGCTAGACTCTGCACTGCTGATCACAATCCTCCAAGCTCTGCCATTCAGCCAGTTCTCAATCCACCTCACTGTCTGCTTATCTAGCGCACACTTCCTGAGCTTACCTATCAGGATGTTATGGGAGACAGTGTCAAAAGCCTTGCTGAGGTCAAGGTAGACTGTAGAGGAATTATAGAGAACTGTATGAAAAGTTTATTTGTAAAAAGTTTGTGATGGTTGGTAAAAACATGAGGTATGAAATGTTAAGAAGAAAAAGAAGGGGGAATTGTAGAAGAATGAAGCTGGGTTAATTAACATTGATAACATACAGCTGTGAGCTGGAGGGTTGGCTGATGTAGATAAGGTGCAGCTGTGGCTGGTTCTGTTAATTGGTTGGGCAGCCAATGAAGAGAGGGGAGAAAGAAGCAGAGAATACATACCCTGGGTGAGGAGAGATGAGAAGGTAGTAGCAGGGACTGGTATGAAGAGTATGCTGGTATGAGATGGTAAAAGACCTTGTTATAGCTGGCTAGTTTGGAGAGGGCTGTAACAGTAGACAACATCCACTGCTCTCCCTGCATATGCCCATCCAGTCATTCCATCATAGAAGGCTATCAGGTTGGTCAGGCATGATTTCCCCTTGGTGAATCCATGCTGACTGTTCCTGATGACCTTCTTTTCCTCCACATGTTTAGAGATGATTCATGGATCATCTCTTGGTGTGGACTGGTGGTGTTATGGGTTCTGCTGGTGTGTCCTTCATCATCCCCACCTCCAGTGGCAGGGGTGCAGTCTCCACCAGTTGCCAGGCCTCCTCTGTAGTTAGTAGGGGGAAAAGGAAGACACGTCTCCAGGGATGTTTTCATCTCCTTTTAAGATGAGTGTCTAAGACAGGATGGAATGAATCACTCTTTGAAAATTATCTTTTTCTTTTCTGGTGGTCTAGGAAGCCTTTTCTATTTGTTTGGTCTAGAGTCCAGCTTTGAGATTACTCTAGCAAAGTCCTCTGGTCCAGGACCAGAGTCCAGATCCTCAAAGGCACCTCAGAACATTTCTCCTCTCCTGTTGTTCATGCAAGTTGGCCAGGCCCTTTCCCTGACACGTGAACTGCTGGCTGTGGGCTCCTTCCATGTGGGAGCTCGTGTTCAAGTGCTGGACTGCACCAGCATAGGAGGTGGTATCTGGCCATTGCACCATGTCCTTTACCATAACGTGTCTACTTCTATACCTTCCTGCAGCCAGCAGGTTGGGGCTCCAAGGATTTGGTTGTGTTCAGTAGCACTACAAAGCATCCAGCTCTTGTCATGCTTTTTAAAAACAGCTGTATCCTGCCTTTTCTCAGACTGTCAGAGAAAAGGTTCTTGTCTGGGAAGCCTGGACCCAGGTGGTGGCCTGCCACTTTACCACCTTACACATGCCATATACCTGGATTAGCTGGTCTGCAAGTAGGTGTGATGGGGCAGATTCCATGTTTGGGGAGCTTTGATTTTTTGGGGAATTTCAGTGACAGTGAAAGGTGCTGTGCTGACAGATACTGAAATTAAATCTTTCCAGTTAGCCACAGAATAAATCCAGATTTGGAAGTAGTCTTCTTCATTCCTCTCCAAGAGGGACCAGAGATTGAATTCTCCTACTCATTCAGTCCTCATTTCTTCTGAGCTGGACTTTCACGCAGCTGGTCACGAGCTTTTTGGTTTTAATCATGAGGTTGACTGGTCCACTTGGAACTCAGCTGAAACTGTAAATGCGTTTTGTACAACACCCCAAAGAGTCATCGCATGAAAATGGTTTCAGACTACTGCCAGCCCAGGCTGAATTTGAACTGGTGACCCACCCTCCATATTATATTCCCAGTATTATCCATCATATAAGTTAAATGTTGAAATCTGGTATTTCCCGAGGTACTTTTAGCATACTAAATGTGCTTCCAAAGTTCTGTGTTTTGCCCCTAGGTTTCAGCCATTCAAAACACCAGCATGTTCTCTGTTCCCTCTGAATGCAGGTGGGAATGGACTCATCTAACAGACAGAAAAGAGACCGCATAGCTTCTAGTTAAACCATTCTGTTTTGTTTCATTTTCTTTCTTGACAGGATCCAACAGCTGCATCTATTTTGGACAGAGATTGTGATACGAGAGAGGGAGAGACTGTAGCCATGAACTATAAGCCGTCCCCACTTCAAGTGAAATTAGGTGAGTCTTTGCTGATGGAGATTGAAAAGGCTGAATCCAAGGACTGAAATATGGTGAGGTGCTCGTGGAATCATATGCAGATCTCCATGCATGTGGCTGAGCATGCCAGCTCAGTTCAGACAACTCACAGAGCAGTTTATCAGTGTGATTCTGCTGCTCAGGGAACTGACCTACAAACATGCAAGGACTCTTTATCTTGGGCTGTGGTAGAGGAAGGAAGCTATGCCTTGAAAAGAAGGCATAGTTTTTTAAACCTACAGATTTTTATCAAGCTAAGATCAAGGCTCAGCCAGAAAAAGAATTAAGATAATATAGAGGAACTGTATAAAGAAAAGACAGGATTACTGCAAACAAAAGGGAAAGGATCAGAGACTCGGACTACCAGAGAAAGATAGAGCTGTGTTACTGTGAGGTCAAGGGTTTGTAGGTTTGTAAAGGTTCACATAGAAATACTTGTGCTATTTCTGAGCAACGTTTTGAAGTTCTGGAAGCAGAATCATCATATTAGCACTATACTCTACTTCCTCACAAGGCTAACACAAGAGGACAGCAATCCACAATCCACACATGGCTGTCCTGCCTCCAAAACCTGAGCCACTGTTGTGCCACAAAGACTCAAGACCCTGACAAGGGATAGGTCAAAGGAATAGTGTGCATGTTGCTTAGAGCATGGATAAAAAAATGGGAATCTAAGTCTGGAAAATTTCCCATAGGAGCAGGAGGTAGTCCCCTGGTTGACCTTCACATCAGAACAAATGACATTGACAGGATGCTGCTGGAGCTAGTTGAGGTTGACCTGTTGGAGCAGGTCCAGTGGAGGGCCACAAAAATGATCAGAGGGATGGAACACATCTCCCATGAGGACAGGCTGAGATAGTTGGGGTTGTTCAGCCTGGAGAAGAGAAGTCTCTGGTGAGACCTTATTACAGCTTTTTAATACTTAAAGGGGGCTTATAACAAAGATGGGGACAGACTTTTTAGCAGGGCCTGTAGCAACAGGACAAGGGGTAATGATTTTAAACTAAAAGAGGGTAGATTCAGACTAGATAGAAGGAAGAAAGTTTTTTATGATGAGGGTGGTGAACCACTGGAACAAGTTGCCCAGAGAAGTTATAGATGCCCCATCCCTGGAAACATTCAAGGTCAGGTTGGACAGGGCTCTGAGCAACCTGATCTAGTTGAAGATGTCCCTGCTCATTGCAGGGGGATTGGACTAGATGACCTTTAAAGGTCCCTTCCAACCCAAACCACTCTACAATTCTATGCCATGCTGTGGAAGGCTCTGAAAGAAGTAAGTGCACAGATGTTCAGTGGAATAGCTCTGGCCCCTACCAAATGAGTGACAAACACAAACAGCAAACAGCTAAGGTTTGAAGAAGATTTGGGGAAGTTTGGTCATTGGTGTATGGTTATGAAGAGATATTCTCTGATAGATAGGTTTTATCCAAGGACCTGCAGTATTCCTGCAAACACTGCTGTTGGCGTCATTTATAAGAGGAACCTTAAACACCAGGAAAGGGCTGGGAAGCATTTGTGCAGTCTCAAGGCTCTGCCTGAGTATGTGGTAAATTGAATAATCAGACAAATCTGGTCATAGCAGTGCAGAAAGGAATGTCACAGAGTAGATCCATGGATGGCAAAGGAAAAGAAAGTGGTTGAATAGGCAATATCTTGCTGAAAGAGTGACTAGGGAGAAGAAGAAAGTTGGATATGCAAATGTTATGCAGCAAAGTGGAGGACCTTGAGCTACTGATACAGGATATGAGTGAGTGCATTGGGGTAGTAGATCTGTCCAGCAGTTGCAGTCATGAGCACTCTAAAACCAGCGACTGCTTTTCAGGAAAAGGCAGGGAGCAGCAATATATGTTAATGACAGCACAACTCTTACTAGTAAAAGATTATCACTGCTAGCATGCCATATGCCACCAGGATCCTTTTTCACTGCCAAGAGAGTTCTGTAATGTTATTAGAAAGATAATTACTACTGCAATAGTTGTTTTGGATAATTTAACATCAGGAATCAGGTTGGAAAGCAACTGATATTATTATTGGTAAGTCTGAGATATTCTTGCATTTCTAGGCAATAAAAATATCCTCCAGAGATTCACTAACATGACAGGAAATGGTACTATTTTAGACTTGGTTTTAGTAAGTCATGAGGACGTTACAAAAGACCTGATCATAGGAAATAATTTGGATTCAGGGATAACAAGTTCAATACATGCAAATTAAATGAAAAGGTAATTTGAGGTACATCTATAACAAAATTCAGTTTTATAAACTAAGTGCTTAAGCAAACCCAGTAGATTGAGAAGCCCAGGAACTCAAAACACATCAGGTAGTGTTGAAGGAGAAAGTATCAGAAGAAAGGAGATTGCTAACAGAGTTCTCCAACATCCATTTCATTTATATGTTCATTAATGACTTTGACACAAAAAGCAAGAATTGGCAAAGGAAATTTAATCACAACAGCAGTGATGAAGTTCCAATAAGAAGTCCAAGGGCAATCAAAAGAGACTTCAGGACTTTCAGACAACTAGTTAAGGAGTAAGGAGCACAAGTAGATTTTTCCTGTCCTTCCAGTTGCAGGGAATGATGTTGGAAGAAACACGAAGAGCCAGCTGATAAATACCTGACTCCGTGACTGGTGTCACCAGCAGAATTCGGGGGGTTTTGATCATGGGTCAGTCTACACAACACCAGGCCTGCTGGTGACATGGGGTACACCTGTGTCAAAGGGGGGAAAGGACTGTTGCGCAGGAGTTAGCAGGGCTCATTGAAAAAGCTTTAAACTAGATTTGAAGGGGGAAAGAGATAAAACCAGCCTCACTCACAGATAAGGGTGCGGGCACCACGACAATGTTTGAGGGACAGTGTGCTAGCAAGGTCCTTCAGTCTGTTCCACGATGGGCTGAGTACACTGGAGCACATTTGAGACATCTCTATACTAATGCACGCAGCACCTTAGCCATCTCAGTGGGGGTAGGGGATGGAGATCTGCGCAGCAGCAAAGATGCAAGGGTTGTTGATGCGTTAGAAACCATGGAAGCACCTTGAGAAGAGTCATAATAGGAATTAGGGATTCTCCCCCCAAAAAGGTGGCAGGATCAATAGCGCAACTGAAGTGCATCTACACCAATGCATGCAGCATGGGTGTTGTAGTTCAACCCTGGTTGGCAGCCAAGCACCATGCAGCCACTCGCTCACTCCCCCCACAGTGAGATGGGGGAGAGAATCGGAAGAGTCAAAGTGAGAAAACTTGTGGGCTGAGATAAAGACAGTTTAATAGGTAAAGCAAAAGCCACGCACACAAGGAAAGCAAAAGAAGGAATTAATTCACTACTTCCCATCGGCAGGCAGGTGTTCAGCCATCCCCAGGAAAGCAGGGCTCTCCCATGCGTAACGGTTACTTGGGAAGACAAATGCCATAATGCCAAATGTCCCTCCCCTTCCTTCTTCTTCCCCCAGTTTATATACTCAGCATGATGTCATGTGGTATGGAATATCTCTTTGGCTAGTTCAGGTCAGCTGTCCTGGCTGTGTCCCCTCCCAATTTCTTGTGCCCCTCCAGCCCTCTCGCTGGCAGGACCTGAGAAACTGAAAAGTCCTTGACTTAGTAAAAACATTACCCAGCAACAACTAAAAACATCAGTGTCCTATCAACATTGTTCTCCCACCAAATCCAAATCACATCACCGCACCAGCTACTAAGAAGAAAATTAACCCTATCCCAGCTGAAACCAGGACAATGGGCAACACATAAGAGGATTTGGAAGCCATTGTGCAGCTGGAAAACTATGATATAGTTGCAATCACAGAAACATGGTGGGATGACTAACACAACTGGAGTGCTGCAATGGATGGCTGTAAACTCTTCAGAAGGGATAGGCAAGGAAGGAGAGGCAGTGGGATACCTCTGTATGTTAGGGTGTGTTTTGATTGTCTATAGTTTGACAATGGTGATGATAGGTTGAGTGTTTATGGGTAAGAATCAGGGGAAGGGCTAACAAGGCAGATATCATGGTGGGAGTCTCTTATAGACCACCCAACCAGGATGAAATGACGGATGAAATATTCTATAAGCAGCTGGGAGAAGTCTCACAATTGCTAGCCCTTGTTCTCATGGGGGACATCAATTTACCAGATGTCTGCTGGAAATAAAACAGCAGAGAGGAAACAGTCTAGGAGGTTCCTGGAGTGTGTGAATGATAACTTCCTGACACAGTTGGTGAGGGAGCTTGGACAACACTGGACCTGTTGTTTGCAAACAGAGAAGGAGTTGTGGGTGATGTGATGGTTGGAGGCTGTCTTGGCATAGTGATCATGAAATAATAGATTTTTCGATTCTTGGAGAAGTAAGGAGACTGGTCAGCAGAACCGCTACCTTGGATTTCCAGAGGGCAGACTTTGGTCTGTTTAGGAGCCTGGCTGACAGAGTCCCTTGGGAGGCAGTCCTGAAAGGCAAAGGGATCCAGGAAGGCTGGGCTTTCTTCAAGAAGGAAATCTTAAAGGCACAGGAGCAGGCCATCCCCATGTGCTGAAAGATGAGCTGGTGGGGAAGAAGACCAGCCTGGCTCAACAGAGAGCTTTGGCTGGAACTCAGGAGAAAAAAAAAAAGAAAAAAAAAGAGAGTTTATGACCTTTGAAAGAAGGGGCAGGCAACCCAGGAAGACTACAAAGATGTCAGGAAGATATGGAGAGAAAAAATTAGAAGGGTCAAAGCCCAACAAGAAATTAATTTGGCTACTGCTGTAAAAGACAATAAAAAATATTTCTGTAAGTATATCAACAACACAAGGGGGGCTAAGGAGAATCTCCATCCTTTATTGGATGCAGGGGAAAACATAGTGACAGAAGATGAGGAAAAGGCAGAGGTACTTAATGCCTTCTTTGCCTCAGTCTTTAATAGTAAGACTATTTGTTCTCAGGGTATGCAGCCTAATGAGCTGGTGACAGGGGAGCAGAACGAACCTCTATAATCCAAGGGGAAATTGTTAGCAACTTGCTATACCACTTAGACACACACAAATCTATGGGGCCAGATGGGATCCACACAAGGGTACTGAGGGAGCTGGCGGAAAAGCTCAACAAGCCACTTTCCATCATTTATCAGCAGTCCTGGCTACCCTGGGAGGTCAGAGTTGACTGAAGGTTAGCAAATGTGACACCCATCTACAAGAAGGGCCATAAGGAGGAACTGGGGAACTACAGGTCTGTCAGCCTGACCTGGGTTCCGGGGAAGGTTCCGGAGCAGCTCATCTTGAGTGCCATCACGTGGCATGTGCAGGACAACCAGGTGATCAGGCCCAGTCAGCATGGGTTTATGAAAGTCAGGTCCTCCTTGACTACCCTGTTCTCCTTCTATGACAAGGTCACCCACTTACTGGATGAAGGAAAGGCTGTGGATGTTGCCTACTTGGAGTTTAGTAAAGCCTTTGACACTGTTTCCCACAGCATTCTCCTGGAGAAACTGGCTGCTCGTGTCTTGGATGGGTAAAAAACTGGCTGGATGGCCATGCCCAAAGAGTGGTGGTGAATGAAGTTAAATCCACTTGGCAGCCGGTCACAAGTGGTGTTCCCCAGGGCTCAGTATCAGGGCCAGTTTTAATATCAATGATCTGGACAAGGGGACCAGGTGCATGCACCCTTATTAATTTGCAGACAACACCAAGATGGGTGGGAGCATTGATCTGCTTGAGAGTAGGAAGGCTCTACAGAGGGATCTGGACAGGCGGGACCAATGGGCTGAGGCCAGTTGTATGAGGTTCAACAAGGCTCAGTGCTGGGTCCTGCACTTGGGTCACAACAACCCCACGCAATGCTACAGGCTTGGGGAAGAGTGGAAAGCTGCCCAGCAGAAAAGGACATGGGGATGTTGGTCGACACCCAGCTGAATATGAGCCAGCAGTGTGCCCAGACGGCCAAGAAGGCCAATAGCATCCTGGCTTGTATCAGAAATAGTGTGGCCAGCAGGACTAGGGAAGCGATTGTTCCCCTGTAGGTGGCACTGGTGAGGCTGCACCTCAAATCCTGTGTTCAGTTTTGGGCCCCTCACTACAAGAAAGACATTGAGGTGCTGGAGCACGTCCAGAGAAGAGCAATGAAGCTGGTGAAGGGTCTGGGGAACAAGTCTTATGAGGAGTAGCTGTGGGAACTGGGGTGGTATTTTAGTTTAGAGAAAAGGAAGCTGACGCTCTACAACTACATGAAAGGAGGATGTAGCGAGGTGGGTGTCAGTCTCTTTTCCCAAGGAGCAAGTGATTGGACAAGAGGAAATGGCCTCAAGTGGCATCAGGGGAGGTTTAGGCTGGATATGAGGAAAAATTTCTTCACTGAAAGGGTTGTCAAGCATTGGAACAGGCTGCCCAGGGAGGTGGTTGAGTCACCATCCCTAGAGGTATTTAAAAGATGTGTAGACATGGTGCTTAGGGGCTTTTTTTAATGGTGGACTTGGTAGTGTTAGGTTAACAGTTGGACCCAATGATCTTAAGAGTCTTTTCCCACCTAAATGATTCTATATTTGGGAGACATCAGTACAACAAAGACTCAGAAATGCCACAGAGAATAAGCATGAAAACTGGAATAATAGAAATGAGGAAAATATGACAGGAGAACCTCAGTCTGCTGTAAACTAGAATTTACCAACTGGAGGTGACTTAGGAAGAAGCAGCCTGTTACATAGTTGACTGCAAGGTAACTACTTATTAAAATGGACTAATATATGAAAATATGCCCTAGTCAGACTTCTGCAGAGTTTAGCAGCTTTTTTTCCAAGGATCAGATACAACAGAATGAGTCCTTCTGCCAGAACTTCTGCTTTTCCACATAGGGAAAATTTTATTCCACTTAGCCACTGCTGAATGCTACTATCCACCAGTAAAGAGGCAACGGGATATATTGGAAGAGTCTGAATTGTTTTTCCAGTAGCTAGAAGTGTACCATTGCCAGGACCTCTTTTACAGCTAGTGCTCTTTCCTAGTGAATACTCAGTGCTGACCACAATATGCTCATGAAGGTAATAATGGGTGAAATCTACCTGCTTAAGAGGAGTTGTCTGACAAGGCTAACAAGCATCATCTTGCCTTGTCTCCAGAGAGGTCTGCTCAAACATGCCTCTCTGCCTGCGTATACAGCATGCCTCTAATTAGGTGAACACATATCTAGTGGCATTTGGATCAACTCTCTACTCTTGGCCATACCCAGATGAGCTCTAGGTTATCTGGGGCAAAATGAGACTAACAGTATTGTCTGTAGCCAGCATAACATACCTTTAATCCACATCTGCTCCTGCTGCTGTTATTCTTAAAATCTGCCCAGCCTTTACAATTTTCAAGCAGTTTAATGTCTCTCATCTCCTGACTCTGGCCCCCGTTCCTCCAACTTGATCTTTTGTCTCTTCTGCATTAAACTCATCAGGATTTGGATTGGTTTTTTTTAATCTAGGCAAAATTAAGGTAGTACATAAATGTTTAATAGCTTATCTGGCAGAGCCATTGATTGGAATGGTAGCAACTGGGGGTTTAATCCTATTGCAGGTTTTCCATATGGATAGTGGCATTTTTCAGTGTTAAATCAGAATCAGTTGTTCAAACATCAAATGCTCTGCTGGAATGTCAATAAATGTGATTTTTTTTTTACTCTGTGAAGATTCATACATAAATCTGTCATACGTGCTTGCTGTAAGCTTGGTTCAAATGAGCTCAATTAAATACCAACCCAGCACGAATACAACTTTTACTTCCAGAGTCCACAGTGATTGAAGTGTGACAGAAAGAGTATGCTGTACTGCATGCACTGAACACAGATTTATTCCACTGCTTTAATAGTCTTTTCCTTGGTTGCCTCTCCCCCTATGAATAAATACATTTCACAGCCACATGTTTGCTAAAACTAACCAGGTGGCTTATATTTCTAGTGATTTCCTAAAGGTTACACCTGGTTTGTAAGTGGAATAGTAAAACATTTAGCTTGCTGCTGAGGCCATATCAACAAAGTGGAGAATATCACACCAAGGGGAAATAACATCTCCCAGTTTGCATAGTTCAAAATCTTAAACCCTTATTGATATTATATCTATATTAATTATGTATTTCTTACTTTTCTAACACTCCCACTTTGTCTTTCTGTCAGGAACTGCAGGGCTTAGCCATGCTTCCTTCTTTATTGCAAATCACTTGATAAGGAGGCTCCTGACAGCACTGGGGGGGGCTGGGTGTCCATTAGTGCTTAGGAGATGTCTCCAGCACATCCTTATTAGGAGACATATTCGGATAGAGAAAGCCTTTTGAAAACAGAAGACATTTGTGATAGGAAGAGGAGGAGGAACAGACTAATCCCCAAGTGTAAATCTCAGGGGCTCCGTATCCACTGGAAGGCAACAGATCTCCATGGGATCCCCAGGAGATGAGATATTATTTTAATGAAGCTTATGACATCTGGTTTTCTATTTTGCATTTTTAATTTCTCTTCTCTGTGCCGAAATCCCCATCCAGGCTGTCTTACTTAGCAGTCAATGATGTGACAGTGTTAAAACAGAATGGGAAACGTGGCAATTTGTTGGACTGTTGCAGAACAGGCTGCTGCGGTGATGAGGGACTGGGGCAGTCTTCATAAGCACGTCCATCACACTGGGAACTTGGCAGTAAATCTCCTGCATCCCCATATGTTCATCTGCAGATGGGAGAGACAGACAGACTCATAGCAGCCTTCATCCCTCTGAGATATCTGTTGCCTTAGATGTAAGCACCTCCTCTCCTTGGACTAGATAGAGAATAAGGCACTGGTTTTGGAAGATTGTTCAGTGGGGTGTCTAAATGTATGCGACAAGAGTGTCTAAGCTAAGCAAACCGGATCCCACCTTAAGACTGAGTGAACTACATGCAGATGAGGTCTCCTGCCATATGACTAAGAGGAAGCCTAGTTCATATTGATGAAGGGTTGAAAGAGTTTATGGGTTTTGTTTTAGATTTTCTTTGCAAAGCTTCTTGTGAAAAAGTTACCCAAATTGCAAACGTAGCAGATAATTTTCCTACTTTGCTAGCTATTGTTTTGTTCCCCTCCCAGCTTAGATCTCATGCTGGTACTCATCTTAATACCAAAAAAACAGCGGATGATACTAGTCAGCCCCATAAGGAGAAGCAAGTATCACAAAGTTGCCTTTGGTGTAAGCTGCTGTAGCTCAATTACATAATCTACCAGCCTAACCAGCAGCTTTCCTTGCTTCAAGAGACAGGTAGCTGTCACAACACTAACAGAGCAGAGCTATTTCATTAATTAATAGGGTACTAACACTTTCTTCCTGCCAGCCACATTGTAGGAAGTTGCTTCCCCCCCCCCCCCCCCCCCCCCCCAGAGACACAGCACAGATCACTCTTGGAGCAGGTCAGCCATAGCCCAGGTACTGCTGGGAAGGAAATTCTGCTCACTGGGAGCCTAGACCTATTGCTAGGGTAGGCATAAAAGCCTCTTGAGTCAGCCCAGCCTTTTGGCTTTCTCTGTGACAAGGAGATGAGAGCAACTGAATGGCTATAGCAGGATGTGAACTAAGAAGATGGCTTAAGGAGAGGTGAAGGAAGTCTTGGTAGGAAAAGCTATTCTCCAACAAATAACCATAGGGCTCACCCTTCAAGGAGAGATCTCAGATGATACCACCAAGGCTTCTTGTCTGCTTCTTCCTGTATCAGTCCCACCCCTCCATGAGAAACATTAACAGGGATTGTCCTCGAATTTTGCAGGATGCTGTTGCTGGTTCTACATAAACTAAGAGGCTTGCTGTTGATCAGTAAAGGGAGCCCTTTGGTACCCAGAGCTGGAGAGCAGCATGTGGAGGCATGAACGACAGCAGTGTAAAGCCTCAGGGAATGGGCCCAATCCCTATCTGTTGCTCATCACTCCATCACTGTGCTCCTCCATGTACAAACATCCCAAGAGTCTACATGGTGACAGCAGAGGAGTTCATATCTCTGGCTTACAGTCTCTAGCTAGGGATGGGGATTCTGCCTGGGGAAACCAGTTAGGTGCATCCACTTCCAAGCACCAAATTACTTGTGCTATTGGATTAATTCCTGCTTGCTAACAAACAAGATTCTCAAAAACCTCAAGCAAGTAACTGGAATGACGCTCACTTAGAGCAAACAACTCTGGTAGGGGTAAAACAGCAGCAGAAACCCTGCCACAAAGAAATATAGCATGTCATTCCCTGGTGTACCCGACTTGGACAAAACTGAGAATCTAATTTATTGTTGGGCCTCATCTTGCTGGAGACCCGAGTGAACAGAGAAAATAATCCATTTCAGGACAGAGGCTGACAACACAAGCGGTGGTGTTAGCTCCTGCCTTCCAGCCTGCTGCTGTGCATTCATGGCAGATATTAAACTGCTGTACAGTCAGGGAAGAGTAGTACTGGGAATATCAGTCAGCAAGCTGAGAACTATAAAGCCCTCAGGGTTCAACATAAAATAATTAGTACATTTGTGGTTGAAACTTTACAGATTGTCTCTAATCCCAGTAAAGAACAGACTACCTTTATCTCCCCATATTTCTCCTGAAACTGATCTTTCAATTTGTGTAGTTTTTACACACACACACACCCCCCCCCCTTTCCTGGGGTTGGGTGTGAGTTCAGAACTTGTTTTAAAGCATCTCCATGAAAGATCCACATGCACACAGCAGAACAACCTATCCCAGTGCTGTTCGAAAGGATGCCTCGCTCAGAGATCCCCTGCTCTTGCCATAGGTCAAGATGAAAAACTGATGCTGGGAGATGCAGTCCCAAAAAGAGCAGGCAGCAAGCATCTTGCATAGGCTGAATGGCTCTGTACCTGCCTGCATCTGTGACTCATTTTCTGCATCATCTCTTCCCAGTATGCTTCACAGCTTGTGACTTCTAAGCATTTCACATAGAAAACAGAATAATAAGGGAAGGTTGAAGTAGACTGGATAAATACCATTAGTGTATCCTTTTGTCACTGTTAAAGGAGACATTTACACAGACATGGGTACTACTAGGTTTACTTTAGTCACAACTCAGAGTTGGGCCACCACCTCAGTGAGTGGCACAGAACAACAGGATACTGCTGCAGCGCAAACAAACTAGTTGGCTGCAACAAGGCTTTTACCATCGGTCAGATTCCACTGTCCATGCCATTTCTCCTTCCTCCAGAGGCCAGACCACACTGCCCCTCCTCCATCTGACCACCCATCCCACAATCCTCAGGGCTATTTAACCACTTAGCAGGAACAAGCTACAGCTGCACAACATCCATGTCAATCAACCCACTGCCTTCCAGGCAAGGCCACAGCTGCATGTTATCAATGCTAATCAACCCACTGCCTTCATTCCTCTACAATTCCCCCTTTTTGTTTTTAACCAAAAAGGCCATGTCTATCATCCATTGCAGGGCCCTTGGCAGGATGTGTGGAAAGGCTGTTCAGGCTGAGTTAAGAAGGCACAAAGCTGCATCTGATTCAGGCTCCACATCAGGGTCACCCAGATGTTCTGACTCCCCTCTCAAGGGGTCTGTGGAACAGCAGATATCTGATGTCCTCTTGTCAAATCTAGGATCTAAAACAGGCTTAACACCTAGCAGAAAGCGACCGCGGCCCTGCATCTGTGGAGATACAAGCATACCCTCATCCCCAGGTAATTAAATCCACAAGCCTGTCCATTTTCCCATTTGTAGGTCTCGCATTAAGACCTTTCCTCAGATAGGAGGATCTCCTCCCTGCAAAGACAAGAAATGAGAGATAGTCACAGGCCACACTTTCCCAGCCGGCACAGTCAAATAATCCAATGTATACACAGCTTTCCATAGACAAGCATGCGGAGTCTCAGAACTCATTCCCCCTTTTTGTTTTTCAAGAAGTAGCTTTAAAGTATGATGAACACGTTCCACAATGGCTTGGCTAGTCAGGGAATGAGGGATGCCAGTAAGTAACATGTTCCACCCCCCCCCAAGAGGCAAGGAACTTGGCCATGTGTGCAGATGAGTATGCTGGTCCATTGTTGTCTGTCTTGAGACACTTCAGAACCCCCAGAGCAGCCCAAGCCCGTTGAAGATGTGAAATGGCACCCAGAGCCTTCTCCCCAGTATGGGCAAATTCCCACAGAACTTTTGAGAAGGTATCAACAGAGACATGAACATACTGTAAATGACCAAAAGGCGGCACATGTGTGACATCAGTTTGCCACAGATCCAAGGACTGATATCCACATGGATTAACCCCTCGCGGAAACATCGGTCTGGGACCCAATCACTGACACTCTGGACAAGCAGCAATGATGGATTTTGCATCCACAAAAGATATTTTAAATTGATGGACCAGTGCCCGAGCCCCCTGATGAAAAAAATTGATGAGACATGAAGGCCTGTCATATCAGATCCAACACTGGAGGAGTCCAAGCAGGAGCTGCAAGAGCATTCCCTTCACAGACAAATCTGGCAATCCAGTGTGACTGCAGATGTGCAGGATGTAATATCTATGTGTATGTTGTCTCACCATCACCCATAATGTTTTTAATTAAAAAAATAGTCGTGGTGAATTTACCTCCTTAAGCAGCACACAGTCAATGCGTTGTGCAACATATGCAACACAAGTGGAGTCTGTAAAAATGTTTACAGCACATTGAGAAAACATTTTAAAGGTAACAATGACAGCACTAAGTTCAACCAATTGGGGTGATCCCCATGTTAAGTGTATCAATTCTTGCCATTGCTTCCCATCATACCAAGTGACCACTGCCTTTCCCAATTTCCCAGAACCATCTGTAAAAGCCCAGTGCAAGGCCCTACGGTCTATCTGCTGCCAGCAGCTTTTGAAGTATTTGTATGTCTGAATAAGTTTGTAACAATTTATGACCGGGAAGGTAATAGGATATTTGTCCCTTGAATCCTTCCAGAGCTAACTGAAACAGTAAACTGTTTGACAAACACCAGCTTACATAATTGTGTTCAATGGGAATTATCAGATGATTGGGATCTTGGCCCGTGAGCTGAACGCACCATGTACATCCTTTGGTGATGATTTTTGATACTAGCTCAATCCGAGTGCTCACTGTCTTCTGTGGCTGTACAGATAAAAATAACCATTCCAAGACATGTAGCAGATCCTGCCAGCACTCATTCCATTGGCCTATCATCCCACAGGATTGTTGGTTCACAATGACAACATATAAACTTACCAGAGTTCATACATCTACACAGTGTACCCTTTTTTGCTGCAGACCATTGGCCACCCTCTCCAGGGCTAAGGTGGCTTCTTTAGTTAGTGATCGGGGAGGCATCAAATCAGTGTCACCCTTCAATAGATCAAAGAGTGGTGTCAATTGGTCTGTTGTAAGGCCCAAGTATGGCCTTACCCAATTTATGGCCCCTAATAATTTCTGCAAATCATTTAGGGTTCTGATATTTACTCAGAGCTGGATAAACTGTGGCTCAAGCATTTGATCTAGCTCTTTAACTCCCAAGTATTTCCACAGGGCTTGTTGTTGAATCTTTTCTGGAGCTATACATAGCCCAAAGGTGGCCAACGACTGCTGCAAAACTGGATACGCTTGCTGAAGTTCAGCCTTATTTGCAGCTGATGCAAGAATATCATCCATATAATGATAGCAATACACTTGCTGAAATTGTCCCCGTACAGGTGACAATGCCTTTGCTACATACCATTGACATATAGGAGGACTGTTTTTCATAACCTGCAGCAACACCATCCATTGGCATCGCTTAACAAGGAGCCATATTGTTTCTGCTAGGTATGGAAAAAGCAAATTTACATTTATCAGCTTCATGTAAAGGATTACCAAAAAAAAAAAAAAAAGAATCTTTTAAATCAATTACCAAAATGTCCCAGTTTCACGGGATCGTCATCAGGGAAGGCATGCCCAATTGCAGGGCTCCCATTCCCTCCATTACATCATTTACTTTCCTTAAATCTTGTAACAGGCACCATTTGCCTGATTTTTTTTATCACACACACAGGGGTATTCCAAGGACTATGGGAAGGTTCTATGTGTCCTTGTGCTAATTGTGTAGCCCTCCAACAATTAGTCAAAGAACATTTTTCCTCAGTTCCACCCAAACAGGGGTATCTGTCTTCCAAGTCAAAGGCAGAGTAGGTCTTTGTACACCCTCCATCACAGTGGCCCCTATTAAAAATCCTTCTGGGTACCAATGATGACGCCCCATTATCTCAAAACATCCCATCCCCACAAGTTCAGAGGGACATCAAGCACATACAGACACATCATTGGTGTCTGGCCCTCAGGGTTTCAAACTTGCACCATATACTGACTTTGGACACTGTGTCACGCCACCCACTCCCACCAATATGAAACCTGCTGAGCAGACAGGCCAAGAGCGAGGCCAGATGCACACAGATATAATAGCTGCATCTGCTCCCATGTCAATCCTTCCAGTCACCCATATTGTGGAAGGAGTCCCTTTGGCAAAGGTGATTTTACAGGTTAGAGTTGGTCAAGCATTTTATACGCTCTGGGTCCAGAAAATTTGTGGTGTTCCTGCTGAACCAAACCCTTCTCTGCCCCGGATTTTGTCATGGGTGCAAGTTAATTATGCCCACAAAGGAATTAATTGTGCAATCCAGCTACCTTCAGGAATTGCCACAGGTGGGGGTGGGTCCACACCATTGCTTGAATCTGACCCATATAATCAGCATCAATGACTCCTGGTAAGACAAACCAACCTTGTAATGTTACACTAGAACATCCAAGCAACAGTGCACTCAATTTATTGCCAATGGGTCCCACAGCATTCAGTGGGACCTTATGTACTTTATCATCTTCTATTGTGATGGCAGTTGCTGTGGTAACATCCAGTCCAGCGCTCCCTGAAGTTTGGGCTGCAAGTTGGCTGCATAAGCCTGGAGTTGTTGTGGAGGATTCATTTGTATCATTACACAGTTCCTCCTCCCATTTCCCTGCTCTCTGTTGCCACCTGCAAGTAACTGCCCTTGAGTGTTAAATTTAGATCTACAGTATTTTGCAAAATGCCCTGGTTCGTTACATCGACAGCACACCAAACCAGAGCCATCAGCCCTTCCCAGCCTCAATTTCTTTGGACAGTCCTTCTTTAGGTGACCTTCCGGCCCACATGTGTAACAACAGCAAATGACCCTGACTGCATCAGCAAAGGTCTTGCCAGACGCTCCATTTGGAAGGCAGCAGTTCCTACCATCCCACATACATCCATTAATTCTATTAAAGTGGGATTGCGATCCACCATGCCTGCAATCACCTTTCTACAATCCTCATTTGCATTGTCCTTAGCTAATTGAAGTAACAATGCTTCCTCAGCTGTCCCATTCTGTATTTGCTTATCCAGAGAGTCTCTCAACCTATCCAGGAATGACACTTACCCCTCATTTGGACCTTGCCTTATTGTGGTCCATGACTGTTGTGGAGCAACATGATCTGGGACCCGCAATAAAACTTGGAGGGCTAACTCTTTCCCCTGCTGCAGGACTACAGGATGTAAGCAAGCTTATAACTAAGGAGAGTTAACCAGAGCTTCCCCCATCAACTAGGGAACCCCTGCCCCAAAACGTGGATCATCCTGGGGGTATTCTAAATTCATCAATGATTGCTCATTTGCCAAGCACCTCCAATTTGACTCAAATATTAACATTTGCATAGGGGTCAATATAATTTGCACAATTGAATGGCAATCATGAGCAGTAAGCTCTGCTGTGAAAAGACTATGTAACAATGATTGAGCATAGGGCAAGCCTATTCCGTACTGTATACAGGTTGATCTTAATTCTTTTATCACTCCCCAGTTGAAAGGTTCCCACTCAGGGGGAGCATCACCATCCCTTTGAAGCACTGGACAGGCTAACACCCTGCCCCCCATGGCAGTTGCAGCGTCGATATCCCTTTCCGCAAGTGCTTGCTCCCGTATCTTTTTCCAGAATTTGGCAGGATCTGGTCCCAATGCTGTAATTTGGACTGGTTGTTGAACACAACCTGAGGTCTCCTCCAATAAACCTATCACAGGTGGCTCGGGATCACAGTCAGGCAACGTGCCAATGACCAGATCTCCCCACCACCCCAAAGGGAACCAATTCTGCCTGCTTGACCCGGCACCGCTCTGCTCCTCCTGCCAGCCCCAACTGCTTGAGTCAGGCAATGGCAAAGAATCTGGCAGCACCAAAGGTACCTTATTGGGCATCATCTCTGCAACCGGGGATGTGACTGCTTCAACTGCAGCCTTTGTCTCCCTGTCCACTTCTGATTGTTCTAGTAAATCTAAGACCAATCTCTACGTTGTCAATGACTCTGGAGCAATTTTGTCCCCTCTCACAGCAGCCTCAAAGAGTAGCATTGCAGCGCTTTGCCATATCTGAATGCTGGAAACATTTTTCCCTGCAACTGGCTAATCCTTTTACACCACCCCAGCAGAGTTCTTATTGCCACCTCATCATACTTTACACCTCTGTTTTCAAATATGCCCATTAGCATTGTTAATGTAGGGCTTGTGTCTCTGTCCACTTCTGATTGTTCTAGCAAATCTGTGATCAATCTCCATGTTGTTAACAAGGCTGTAGCGGTTTTGTCTCCCCTCGAGGCAGCCTCAAAAAGTAACTTTCTAATGCTTTGCCATGTCTGAATGCCAAAAAGCTTTTTCACCATAACTGGCAAGTCATACTTTTTACACCACACTAGCAGAATTCTTATTGCCATTTTACACCTTTTTTTTTCCAAATATATCCATAAGCATCACAAAAATAGAATTTATCTCCCTGATCCACTTTTAATTGTTCTAGCAAGTCTAAGACTAATCTCCATGTTGTTAGCAACGTTGTTGCAGTTTTATCCTCCCTCAAGGCAGCCTCAAAATGTAGTCTTCCAGCATTTTGCTGTGTCTGAACACGAGACATTCTTCAGCTTAACTAGCACATCATTTACTTTGCACCATCCTAGCAAAGTTCCTATTGCCTTCTTGTTATACTTTATGCTTTTTAAAAAAATATCTATAAGCATTATTAATATAGAAGTTTCTTCTTTTGCACCCATATCAATTAGCCCACATCTACACTAGGCACCAAAAGTTGCCAGTTGAGTTAAGATGGACAACAAATGTTGCAATACACCCACATCAATTAGTCATCAGCAGCTCACCTCTCACAGTGCCTGCTACAGGTCACAGGTTCTCCCACTTGTCTCAGCTACACTGGGCACAAGTTGCTGTATTCAGAGCCCAACTCGGCCTCACACAGGGCACCAATTATTGCAGCACAAACAAACTAGCTGGCTGGCTGCAACAAGGCTTTTACCATCGGTCAGATTCCACTGTCCATGCCATTTCTCCTTCCTCCAGAGGCCAGACCACGCTGCCCCTCCTCCATCTGACCACCCATCCCACAATCCTCAGGGCTATTTAACCACTTAGCAGGAACAAGCTACAGCTGCACAACATCCATGTCAATCAACCCACTGCCTTCCAGGCAAGGCCACAGATGCATGTTATCAATGCTAATCAACCCACTGCCTTCGTTCCGCTACAGGATACAGCACAGCTTATATACACTTATCAAATCATTAGTCAATGTCTGAAGTTTTTAGAAGTTTCCTTTGGTCTTGTCAGGTTTTCAAATCCCAGTTGATTCGTCTATTCAGTTCCAGTCTCTGCCTCGTTTCCAAGGTCCTCCTTGGATCATGATCTTCTTTCTGCCTGCTTTAACTCACACAATCCTTCAAGCACACTTAGTCTTTGAACAAGCAATTCCTATTCACATATACCCATTTTTCTAAAAACACCTGCATTTCTGAGAGCACCTGTGTACACAAATTGATCATCTATTGTTTCTCTATTCTCCCACTGATTAACTTGACTGGGTTTTAAACCAGCCTTGACTTAGGGCTATACAAGGGCCAAGGCCTGGTTCTGCCATTTAGCAGCTTCAGCACTTTAAATTTTTTAATTCAAAATACATTTTCTTTAACACTGTCCAGTTGACAAGGAGCAGCGATATAGTGGCTTTGGTGGGCACCTGGCACTCAGCCAAGGTCAACCCACCGCAATCCTTTTTGGTGCCCAATGTGGGTGTCATGGTTTAACCCCAGCCGGTAATTAAGCAGCTTAAGACTGACGGGGTCCATGTGCACCACAGGGCATCTACTTGATTTTGCCTCTTTGAATGGGATTGATGTACGTGTACATGGGTTATTATTCTTTCCATTTATAAGAGAAATTGCATATGCACATTTATTGTAGCATCCTTCTTGTAGAATCTCTCCAGATTTTTTTTGGAGGGGATGAGAGAGTGAACAGCTGGATCACATTAAGGGCAGTAGGGCTGTCTGCAGACAGAGCGGCAAAGATGAGGGCAGAGAAACAGTTGTAGCAGGCATATTGTTGCAGATTAGTTAGAGGAGAAATAGAGGGGCAGAAGGGAAGAGGTGTATGAAACATTGTAGCTGACAAAGGCTCTGGTAAACAGTAAAGCCTTGAAGAAAGACTGGAACAGAACAATTCACTGGAGTTCAGCAGAGAGCTCTGGGCATGAGGGAGTGTGTAAGTGCATGAAATGGAGGGAAGGGAGGTACCAGTCAGCAAAGTGCAGGAGCAAAGCATGGGCACGTGAATATGACCATAATGTGGCATGACATTCACCAGATGTACCTAGTCTTCCTGTCACTGCAATTTGCTTCATTTGTTATGCCACCCCACCAGGGCTTTACTGGCCTTCCCAGCCCTCCACTGTCATATATGCACCTGTCCCGTGACAAGTTACTGGGTACCTATGTACCTTGCAAGCCAATAGACACACCCACTCACATCTTGTGTTGCACGCACTACTCTTGGCTAATACGCCTTCAAATAAAAAAGTCATGAAGTAGGAGGCTGTAAGGTAGCTGAATCATTTTGATGGACATTATCTGGCCGTCCTTTGGCCACTCCAAATTTCTACAGTACCTACAGGTCTGATAGTCTAGGAAAGTGAGCTAATCCTGAAGATCTGCTTCTACACAAATAATTTTACTTTGTAATGAGAATGGGCCAAAGCATTTGGAATCTGAATGGGTTTTTTTTTGCCTGAAGCAGGAGACCAGAGCTGCAAATTACAGGTTCCTTCTTTGCACTGCCCTGACTCACCATAATCTGTCACCTCAAATATAAGAAGCAGCTCAGATATCTCCTGCTTATTTCACTAGGTTGTGAGGCAAAACAAATTAAGCAAAATATTGAGATTCTCTGATAGAAGGAGAGAAAAATTCAGGAACTGAAGTAGTGATTAGAATAAAAACTACCTGGCCTAGTAAAGCCTAACCCTGGCAGGCAGTACCACAGCAGTGATAAGCTGGTGGTCTTTTCAGAGGTGTCATTACACAGTATGTATTACTGTCATCACTGTTCTCTATGAAGCACTTAGCTGGTTTAAAAGAGAGTGATGTCCCCAAAAGTGATTTACACCTTATTCCTGAGGCTAACGCCAGCTGAGTTGACAAGGCTGTCTGCTCAGGTGTTGACATCTTTGACAAAATCAACACAGAAAAGGGCAATAGTATTAAGTTTTCTGGCTTCTCCGAGCCCTGTGTACTTAAATGTAGGTTACACCTGTTCCTCTGGCCCACTGCAGGGGAATGGTTGGACTTGATGATCTTAAAGGTCTTTTCCAACCTAAATGATTCTATGATTCCCCAATTCTGAATTACCCAGGTGTTACTATTTCTGTAATTCCTTCTAATGTCTCCATAGGTAGATGAGTTTCTGTGTATCACTCAAGGGAAGCAAGTAGAACCTGGTTTAATTAATGTAAACTAGCTCCAGAACAGACCACAGAATCTGCAGACAATATTGGATAAATATTTTTTCTGTGTTTGATTTATTAATGATGAGCCTTAAACTGTACCTAATGGTTAATTGAACTTGTTCTGACTATTCAGTGGTGTGTGTTTCCCCCTTTGTCTTCTCTGTGCTGCACACTCAGCTCTTAACTGGGAAAGGTTACTGTCTGCTTATTGAGTGTCAAGGCGGATCAGGGTTCTATTAAAGAAATAGTGTGTAGAAATAACACGTGTTTCTTAAAGGGAAGGAATTTGTGCTGGTATAGGAAGTTCACTGCAATTCTTGGTTTTTAACTGCTATCCTTATGCGCAAAGGATGCTCACAGCACCCTGAAAACTTCTTGTTGCTTCTCTGAGGTCTTAAAGGATCCTTTAGAGACTAGAGCTCAGAAAAACACAGAAACTTTGGTGTGCCACAGCAGGAGAGTGGAATAGATGAGGATGTCATCAATATTGTGTGTCCTGGCAATAGCAAGGCCCTTGGTTAGGTGAGGATACCTTGGTAGCCTTGGACACAGATCTCAGCCAAGCATGAACAGAGGAGCATCCAAGGAACCCTTTTCCTCTGAACCTGGGGACAGTCTTGGGTCCAAGTATAGCAGCCAGCATTACACCCAACTGTGCGCAGCAGAGCCCCAGTATGCCAGGCACAGTAAGTGATGCAGCTAAAGCTCTTAATGTGTCAGTTACAGAGATGTACTGCATGAAATGGTAGAGAAGAAGTAGGATAGAAGCAGCAGCAGCAACAAACTAAGCACATTTTTTTTGCCCAGTTAGCAGAGTCAGACTTCATCATGTCCATTGGTTTCAGTTTTGTTGTGAATCCTGATTTAGGATCCTGCCGAATATGCCAATTTGTCATGAATGGGTGATTCAGGCTGCTTAAAGAACTACTGTCAAAGGTATCAGCAAAAGGTTGTAGGACTAGCAATTTGGGAGAAAAGATGAATAGTACAAGTGAGACAATTATACTTTGTATAAGTTGATTTGAGAAACTGTTTGACATATTAAATGACATTGTGCTAAAAATATGTCTTGAACAAGGCTAGCATATTTAATTTTTAAAGTGATGCTGTCAGGCATAGGTAGTTTGAGTCCAAAATGGAGGCCACTTTTCAAAATGAAGATTTCCAGGTTTTGCTTACAATTAAAAAAAGAATCCCAAAAAAGAGTATCTTGGGCTTAAAGTCTCTAGTAAGCCCTAGCATTATTTTTTATTTTTTAGTTCACTAAAAGAATGTAATTTGTCATTCCAAAACTATTCACAAATTTATGTCTAATTTACAAGGTGGTTTTGGCTATAAAAAGTTTGGGAGGCTCAGGTCACAAAACAGCTGTGGCTTTTTTAGCTATAGACTTTCAGCCAGAACATGGAAGACTCAAGTTCAATTCCTTTCTCTGCCTGAATGCTTTAACTACCAGGCTGAAATGGGGCTTTATGCAGCCTCTGATCTATGGAGCAGGGCATGAAGCAATGACAAAATGAGAAAACAAAACTTTGACATAGATATTTCTGTGCAGGCAGATGTTATGTTTTTCGTGCCTCCCAGCTCACATAGCTGACTCACTTCCATCTATGTGCAGAAGAGCTCTGATACACTACAGACTTGGCTTGAGTTCTTTGGGTTTTGCTATACTTCATTGAAAAGGGATGATCAATAACACAAGGAGGTGATTTTAGCTCCTTTGTTGCCAATGTTCTTCTTTCTAACTGCTATTAAACATTCATGGGTTCCTGGGAGTTTCCATCTCCCTAGAAAGTGGTGTCATGGCCACATTAGAAAAGGCTATGGCTGCTTTGGGTCTCATCAACTAGATGAATTAAAACATCTCCAAGGGGTCTCTAGGACATTCATCTGACCTAAAACCACCCTGTAATCTCCTGTGCTTCAGGGCAGGGCAGAGAGAGAAAGGGAAAAGGGCAGGAATAAAGGGGAAAAAGACAGTGCCAGCTGTCTGCATTTACCTGGTAATGACCATCAGAATGGAAATGACCAGGATAATGTGGAGAGTTGTAAGAGAAGTGGAAAGGCTTCATATGAAACTTTCTCTGTGCTAGTAAGGAATTATATCAGTATGGCTGAGCTGGCAGTAAATTGCCTGTAGCATCTAGTGGGTACTTCATTCCCAACCTGTTTCTTTTCTCACCTTAATCACCTTAAAGAAAACCTTTTTCACCATGAAGACAGTCAAGCACTGGAAAACTTTTCCCAGAGAGGTTGTGTCATCTCCATTCTTGAAAGTTTTCAAAACCTGACTGAATAAAGCTCTAAGCAGTCCAGTCTGATCCCATACCTGATCCTGCTTTGAGCAGGACGTTGGGCTAAAAAGCTCCTCAGGTCCCTTCCAACTTGAAGTATCCTATGATCCTGTTCCTAGTTAAGGCTCCGGTTATTTTTTTAGATGTCATATACTTTCTACTCACTACTGAAAAAGCCTATCTAAAACCTATCTAGTTATTCTCTTGGGATCCCAATGTAAACACAGTAGAATTTGCAGAGGTAGACTTAGGTAACTTGTGTGCACTGGCACAAAGCAGTTCTCTTCCATAAGCACTGGTATATCTACTGGTAAACAAGAGAAACCCAATTGCTACTTGATTTTCACTCCATTACAAATGTTTTGCTTTTTCAATTTTAATTATTGCTCTCTGTTCTTTCTCTTTAATTCACCAAACCTCCTTGATTGTACAATGATTGAATTTAAGAACATGTTAAAACTAATTTTCTCCTTTGCTTTTTACCTCTTACTGAGTCCAGTGCACAGACATGGAAAATTGTTCTTTTACAGATGTGTTTCCTGACTTGCATTTTATCCATGGTACTCAATGCTGAGTGATCTTTTAATACCAGCAAGCAGCTGATTTCTTATACCCACCATGTCCTAGCAAAACAAGGGCATTCACGGAGTATAGCAATGGAATATTACAAACCAGAACCAAATGCAAGATGGTTGTGCAAGTATTCGTGGGAGGTGTGGTGCAGGTGACAAACAAGCAGCCACTAAGGCAGCTGTATAACAGCTCCATCTCATAGACCAATTTGAGCTCTTCTTGGCATTGGTGGTGTCTCAGACAGCCATTGGAAAAGGCACTTGTGGTTTAATCCCAGCTGGCAACTAAGTACCACACAGCCCCTCTTGCTTGCTCCCTCCCTTGGCCGTCAGCATGATGGGGAGGAGAATCAGGAAAAGGTAAAACTCATGGATTGAGATAAGAATAATTTAATAATTGAAATAAAATAAAATATAATAATAATAATAACAGCAGCAACAACAATTGTAATGAAAAGGAGAGAGAGGGAAAGAGGAATAAAATCCAAAAGGAAAAAAAATCACCCCAGTGATGCACAATACAATTGCTCACCACCCACTGACCGATGCCCAGCCAGTCCCCAAGCAGCGATCAGCAGGCCCCGGCCAACTCCTCCCAATTTATATACTCAGCATGATGTTCTATGGCATGGAATATCCCTTTCGTTAGTTTGGGTCAGCTGTCCTGGTGGTGTCTCCTCCCAATTTCTTGTGACGCCCCGCCCTTCTCTCTGGCAGAGCATAAGAAACTGACTTAGTATAAACATTACCTAACAACAAGTAAAAACTGTGTTATCAACATTATTCTCATACTAAATCCAAAACACAGCGTTGTACCACCTACTAAGAAGAAAATTAACTCTAGCCCAGCTGAAACCAAGACAGTATCCACCCCTTATTCCACACCATTTACATCATGCCACACCTTAAAATACATCATCATCTTCCCTGTCTTGATATAAACACAGATATCATTCCCTTAGTCTATGGACCATCCCTCTAAAAGTCCATTGAGTTCATTTAATCCATGACGTTTGGCTCCATCTGTCATAACAGTCTTTGAAGGCAGGAAAGATGGTGCAAGGTGTTGGATTCTTGCATGTTGAAGCCGATTCTGATTCTGTCACCGCTGTGCTGGTCTGGTTTCATCAAAGTTCATTCTTCATTAATGTGGCTATCAGAAGGGAGTCTGGTTCAGATCTCCAAATCCAGAGTGGCAGAGATGGGCACTGCAACATGCCCAGTTTAATGATGGGCATATAGAAGTGAGAATATTCAGTGTTGTCTAGCAATAAACATCACACAATTTAATTCATTGACTGTTTTCACCCTAAAATCAAGTTCTCTTGAGACACACATCAAACTTCCCCATCCTCCCGCATTACCCACCAAGTGCACCCAGGTCCCTGAGTAACAGCAATCCCACAAATGGGGTTGACTTTGTTTGAGGTAGGAATAACCCACACTGTTTTCCCAAGCATATTTTTTTTACATGCACTACAGGAACTTTCTCCCCTTCTACAGTATGTAAAAGCTTTGACTGGGCAGGGCCCTTTTGATTGGCAGATCCTCTAGTATTGACTTACCAGGTGGCTTTTGCTAGATGAGTATCCCAATGTTTGAAAGTCCCACCACCCATTGCTCTCAGTGTAGTCTTTAACAGTCCATTACATTGTTCAGTTTTCCCAGAGGCTGGCGCATGATAAGGGGATATGATATACCCACTCAGTGCCATGCTCTTTGCCCAGGTGTCTTATGAGGTTGTTCTGGAAATTAGTTCTGTTGTCTGACTCGGTTCTTTCTGGGGTGCCGTGTTGCCATAAGACTTGCTTTTCAAGGCCCAGGAGAGTGTTTCTGGGCAGTGGCATGGGGCACAGGGTATGTTTCCAGCCATCCAGTGGTTGCTTCCACCGTTGTAAGCATGTGTTGCTTGTCTTGGCGGGTCTGTGGGAGTGTAATATAGTATAAATAGATCTGCCAAGCCTCCCCATATTTATATTTCAGCCATTGTCCTCCATACCAAAGAGGCTTTATCTGCTTGGCTTGCTTACAGTACATTTCACATTCATGAATGACCTGTGTGATAGTGCCCATGGTCAAGTCCACCCCTCGATCACAAGCCCATCTATATGTTGCATCTCTTACTTGATGGCCTGAGGTCACAGGCCCATTGAGCTATGAATAATTCACCCTTATGTTGCCAACCCAAATCTACCTGAGCCACTTCAGTCTTGGCTGCTTGATCTACCTGCTGGTTGTTTTGATGTTCTTCAGTGGCCTGACTCTTGGGTACGTGAGCATGTACATGATGTGCCTTCACAACCAGGTTCTCCACCCAAGCAGCGATACCTTGCCACAATGCAGCAGCCCAGATGGGTTTACCTCTGCATTGCCAATTGCTCTGCTTCCATTGCTGAAACCACCCCCACAGGGCATTTGTCACCATCCATGAGTCAGTATAGAAGTATTGACCATTTTTCTCATTCAGCACTGTCCAAAGCCAGTTGGATATCTTTCACTTCTGCAAACTGGCTTGATTCACCTTGTCCTTCAGCAGTTCCTGCGACTTGTCGTAGGGGACTCCATACAGCCGCTTTCCACCTCCAATGCTTTCCTACAATATGGCAGGACCCATCAGTAAACAGGGCATATTGCTTCTCATGTTCTGGCAATTTATTATACAATGGGGCTCCTTCAGCATGTGTCACCTCTTACTCTGGTGACATTCTGAAATCTTTGCCTTCTGGCCAGTTCACAATCACTTCCATGATTTCAGTTGGAATATAGTGGGCATCCAATCCACTGTATTCCCAACTCCAAAAACCCAAGGGTCGACCTCAAGTCTCCCCTGGTGCCTCTCTCCCCAGTGCTCCCACGGGTGTTAATCTCACTCCTGCTCATCCCCATCCTCCATGACAAACTGCCCAACAGTGGGACCCAGTACCTCATTTTGCCTCCCAAGATCCTCTCTTAAAAGATCCGATTCAGTGCTTTGGGATTTGTCCTGATTTCAGCTGGGATAGAGTTAATTTTCTTTTTAGTAGCTGGTGCAGTGATGTGTTTTGGATTTGGTGTGAGAACAATGTTTATAGGACGCTGATGTTTGTTAGTTGTTGCTAGGTAATGTTTATCCTAAGTCAAGGACTTTTCAGTTTCTCAGGCCCTGCCAGTGAGAAGGCTGGAGGGGCACAGGAAATTGGGAGGGGACACAGCCAGGACAGGTGACCCAAACTAGCCAAAGGGATATTCCATACCACATGACATTATGCTGAGTATAAATGCTGGCGGAAGAAAAAGGAAGGGGGGGCATTATGGCATTTGTCTTCCTGAGTAACTGTTACATGTGATGGAGCCCTTCTTTCCTGGGGATGGCCGAACACCTGCCTGCTCGTGGAAAGTAGTGAATGAATTCCTTGTTTTGCTTTGTTTGCATGTGCAGCTTTTGCTTTACCTATTAAATTTTTCTCACCTCAACCATCGAGTTTTACATTCCTTTCTGATTCTCCTTCCCATCCCTCTGGGTGAGGGGGGAGTGAGTGAGCAGCTGGGTGGTGCTTAGTTGCCTAAACCATGACAGGAGTGCTCAACATTTTAGATACTGAGGCAGGCTGAAACCTGGGCCCACCCCAACACCCAAGTGCTACAAAGAGACATGGGGAAGAAATAGGAAGAAATCTAAGCACAGCCCTCCAGCACAGCCATTGAGTCACCACAAAACTCCAGGTACTGGCAACTCCAGAGAGCAGCAGATGGCTCTCGGAGCTAGGCTGGCAACTTGAGACTCCAAATTTCCACCTGTATCCAACAGTGCCAGTGATGCTGGCCACCCTTGGGCCAAAACCAATCATCAGTCTCTTAAAATGATTGCTGGCAGCTCTTCCACATGCATATCCAGCCATGCAGACACAACCACCCCACCTTCACCCCCTGCTGGACTGCGGATGCCTGCTGTGCTGGGCACTTGCCCTTTGGGGTCCACAAGTATCCCAAGAGGGAGGGGAAAAGGAGAAAGGATTTGTGCCTTCTCAAACAGCTCTGGCTGCTCACTGCTACTGCTGGCACTTGCTGATGGAGGGGCTGTCCCAGAAACCACTCCAAACCCAACCTGGCACATTGCACAACACGCTGTGTAAACCCATCTGCTGAAGTTTCCATTGCCAAACATCTGTCTAGCGGTAAAAGTTGAAGGTGCACCTTGCAATCAGAGCCAGGGACACATCTTAGGGCTCCATTAATCTTCTCTGGATAGAAAGACCCCTACCCATCTGTGCTGGTTTTGGCTGGGATAGAGTTAATTTTCTTCACAGTAGCTAGTATGGGGCTATGTTTTGGATTTGTGCTGGAAACAGTGTTGATAATACAGAGATGTTTCCATTACTGCTGAGCAGTGCTTACAGAGTCAAGGCCTTTTCTGCTCCTCATACAGCCCCACCAAGCAAGTAGGCTGAGGGTGCACAAAAAGTTGGGAGGGGGAACAGCCAGGGCATATAAAGCTGGGGGGGGGGGGGGGGGCTGCTCAGGAGCTGGCTGGGCATCAGTTGGTCGGTGGTGAGCAATTGTTTTCATTTGCATCACTTGTCTTTCCTCGGTTTTATTTCTCTCTGTTATTTTCCTTTTTTATTATTACTATAAAATTTTATTTCAATTATTAAACTGTCTTTATCTCAACCCATGAGTTTTCTCACTTTTACCCTTCTGATTCTCTCACCCATCCCACCAGCGGGGACTGTGTGAGCGGCTGCGTGGTGCTTAGTTGCTGGCCAGGATTAAATCCTGACACCATCACAAGAAAAACTTGCACAAGGCTTGCACTCCAAAGGTTAGGGTGCAAGTTTGCACTGACACCCCTCCCTCCCTGCGGGACTTTGCGAGCAGGCAGGCATCACTGCCGGCTGAGCCTGGGGCCTGCGGGACGGGGCACCCCCCTGTCCACCTCCAGCCCCCAGACCCCTCCCTCCGGGAGCCGGGTAATCCCCCTCATACCGGGAGATGCACACCCCAAAATTGCTCCGGAGGCTGCAGCATCTTTTCCCAGGGGGCAGCCCCGGGAGCCGGCAAACTTACAGGCGACGCTGGGCCATAGCTGTGCTCTGTGCGACACTGGGGACAGAGCAGGGGGCACCGGGGATGAGCGCACCCGGAGGTCCGCAGCGGTTCTGGTGTTGGGTGCATCCCACCATCTTGATGTTCCCCGCTGGGAGATGTAGTTTGGCCCCCACAGCTCCCCGGCGGCTGCAGCACTGGTGGCGGCGGTGCTGCTCCGGGAGTTGGAGCCGATGGGGCTCCCCGGGGATTGGTACTGCTGGGGATGCCTAGGGGCACTTAGGGGTTGATACCTTCCCCTGGGGCTGTGCTGGGGTTTGGTGGTGGTGGTGGTGGGCGGCCTGCACTGGGATGCCCTAGCTGCCAGGGGATGGAGTTCATGTCCCTAGTGGTGTTCAGGTGCTGCTTGGGGTGGGCACAGCTTGGCAGCAGTGCTGCCCCATGGGGACATGGAGACCCAGATGGCTCCATGCTAGAACATCCCTCCTGTGAGTACCACAGTTTATATTCCAAAGCATGTGTGGGAGGCTCTGGGTGGTGTTCCCTGCTGATACTGGGCTCCCAGATCTTCCTCTGAGAAGGGCATTTCATGACTTCATTAATTAAGTGCTGCTTTCAATTCCTCCTCCTTATTTAGTCCATGTCAGTGCTCAGCCTCCCAGATGTTTGGCAGCTCCTCCTGGATAACTTGACAAAAGCAAGCACATGCTAATCAGCTCAGAGTGGAGTTGACTAATACTGGTATCAACAATTGCTTTTATTTCTGGCTCTGTTACTATGCTCTGAAAGCTTTTCCTTGTGTGCCAGGTGGTGGCAGGACACCAGACCCTGAGGGTTGTTAAAGTGCACACCAAGCCAGCAGTCACTGAATTTTATCCCCCTTCCCTGGGGACTTCCCCAGCCTGTAGGAAAAGGTCTGAGGGGAATGGTTGCTCAAGCCAGTTTTAATGAAAGTTCATCTTTTCTCTTCACCAGCGCTATGAGGCAGAGTAAGCCTCCAAAGCAAACTCAGAGTGGATGGTTGTAAGAGTCAGTCCAAAGAGAACAATATTGTCTCAACATTGCCAACAGAGACCTGGAGATGTGTCGCGACGGAGGGAAGAAACAGTCGCTCAATATGAGTGATCAGCAGACTTCGTTTATTGTCCCTTACAGTCACCTTTTATGCCTTGTTATAATTAGCTCATACATATTACAAAAGTTAAGCTCATTATTGGTTAGTTGCCTAAATACCAAGTCCGCCCCTAGTTTCTCTTCTGTAGTTATCTGTTCCCACCTGCAACATTCTTTTCCCACCAAAATCTTCCTGTTATTGTGTAACAAGGACAGCCAAAGACAGTGTATTTTGCTTTACTTCAGATAAGCTGAGAGCGATGTGCATTTTTGTCCAGCCAGCTGGACTATGTCTATGAGACCTTTTTTCAGCTAGCCAGTTATCCACAGAGATGGAATGTGGTCCTCATGGACACCAAGACACAAAGACCCTGGGAAAGAGAACTGCATGGTACGAGGAGTACTATGCCGCTCCCTGCTACCTGGGACTGAAAGGAACAACTAAAATAAGGCCACATAACCGCTGTCCAGAAGATGGATCACAACCACTGTCGTAGCAACAAACCAGAAAAATTGAACTTCAGGTGAACTTTCTCCATTGTAATATCATTATAATACAAAAAACCACGTCCTGGTCTGAAGCTACTCGCCTCTAAGGCAAACCACGCCTCAGGCACTCCTCTTTGGACATGGGTGGTAACCTTGCTCGAGAAGGCAGAGACTGGCAACAATCCATGGGCCAGAGGAGGAGCAAGATGTGTTGCTTGGCATAAAAGATGGCTCCTTAGCAACCGAACTTTGAAGATCTTCCCCACGAAGGATCACGACAATCGGAAGGACTGGTGGGATGCTGCCTGGACCTGGGACCATAGGGACACCTTGGACCCGTAGTGGTAGCTATAATCCTCTTTCCTTTTCTTTTTACTTTACCTTTTCTTCCCTTCCTGTCACTCTATTTACTGCATGCCGCTTTACGGGCAAACAATAAAGTTGCGCTGTTTGATCAAAGCATAACCCCTTGGCATGGTCGCCTTTTTTTTTGTGCCTCAAGATCATAGTAAACGAACCATCACGAGTCCACTGAGTGGACTGTGACAATGGTGTAGCTGTCTCTCTGGACTCCTGTCTTCTTGAAGTGGTTTGTGTCCCACCTAAGAGAGGAGATAAAGTTAGCAGCCATAGGAGGATGAAACTCCAGTGAGGAAGAGCAGAAAACATGCTTCTGGCTGCCTGCATCATTTAGGGGCAAGAAGCAGACACACAGCTGCCCCCATCCACTTTGGGGTGTGTCTTTGGGTGCTGAGACCAAAGCAAAGCCCAGAAAGAAGAGCTGAAGCTCCCTGGCATTGCCATCTCAGTCAGCTGCTTCCAGTGGGTCTCCCACCCTGCAAATGCCCACTCACCCTTGCACTGTCATTTACCTAAAACCTTCATTCACAGAGCCATGCAAGTCCAAGCAAATCTGCCTGTTTCTCAGCAGAGAAAACCTTGAGAAGCATCTCACCAAAGCTTGGGCATAGGGACATCTACAGGGAACCCAGCACTCCCAGTTTGTTCTTGTTGTTGTTTGGTTTTAGCTTCTGGGCTCAGGAATTTAAAGCCAATTGCATGTTTTCTGCAAGCCTGAAGCCTAATTTTGGACTGTGGGGGTTGATGTAGTAGCAGAGTGATGACTAAGCTGGTTGAACAGCCTCTCCTTGCCCTTTGCTGCTTCCTCAAGGCTGTTCCAGGAAAAGAGCTGCCTCAGCAATGGAGACATCCTAAAGGTAAACATGTGGGGATTAAAAGGTGCTGCTGGACCTGCAGCAGGTAAGGGACAGGGCTGATTACTGTGGGAAGAACACTGTGACCAGAGAACAGGTTATTGGATAAGAGCAAGTGATGATGACAGAAAATACAAGAGCAGCACAGGAAACACTGATGTGGCCCCAAAAATCTGAGAGATGCTGAGCTACATGCAGTCAGGCTTAGGGGTGCCAGCAAGATTTCAGGTGCCATACAGTCCCAAGGATTGCAGGATAAGACCGAGAATAGAAACATCTGCCCTGGGAGTAAATTTGGTCACTGCTTCTCTGCAGGTGGCAACAACACACTCCAGAGCCCAGCATCATAATGGCATCCAGTCATGTCCATTTATCCTGTGAGATGGAGGTGCAGCAGCTGCATTGCTGCCTGTGTGGGCAACGTGATGGGACCTGTTACCCCTCAGGGTCCACAGCCCATATCATCACCCCCAGAATAATCCTCTGAGTAATTTTGCATGAAAACCTAATGAAAAGAGACCTAGTGGCTGGCTGGTGTCAGGAAAAAATAATAGGCTTTTCCCCCAGGGCACCCTGCCTGGAGCACTCTCCCCATTGAACCTGTCTGCACCTAGGGTTTGTGTACAGGGAGGATGGCTTGGGGTGATGTGTAGATGCTCAGACCATTGCTGTGGGGCTGTAACTGCAGCACAGGATATTCATGCAAGAGACAGCAGAGGTAGGGTGAGCAGTGGCCTCAAGAACAGGTCATGTGCATCCCAACCCAACCCATCCCATCCCATGGAAAGCCATCTCAGCTTTACAGCCCTCTCTGCTAGCATGTGGAGATGCCTTCTGAATGGTGGGGCCCCCATTGATGTAGTAGTCCATCCTTCACAGGCAGTAGTGGTGCCCAGAGCAGGGGCTGTAGTAGCCCTGGAAGGATCCCCTCCCCATCACAGTATACACAGGCTGCAGGGACAGTGGCGAGAGCCGTGACAGCCTGTGCAGCATATTGGTGGCCACCTCCCTCTGCAAGCAGAGGGATGGCAAGGGTAAGGATGAGGAGGAGCAACCAGCCTGTCAGCTGCTGGCACGGCACAGGCACAGCTACAGCAGAAGCACAGGGGCAGGGCAATGGTAGTTTGTAGAGGAATTTTTAAAGGACTGAGGACATATGTTACCATTGTCCGGGTTGGACAACCCAGGCCTGATAGTTGAAGCTGCAGAGTAACTTTAAATTGTCCTTGGAACAAGCAGTGTGAGAAAGAAAACAAGCTGTGCACAAACAAGTAGCCAGGTGCAGAGCAAGTCCTGGGAACCGCGAAATCCACACACTCTGATCAGCACACTCTGATCAGGCGCCTGCAGCATGCTCATCGATCAGCCACACGGACGCCCGTGTGACCAGAAACTTTTATCCAATCACCTGTGTGTAGAGTCGGGTGAGCGGTTGATTTAAGTTATAAATATGACCTGTTTGTTTAATAAAGTGAGCACAGCACGTAGCCATATTGGTGTGATTGTCGTGACTTGGCCGACTCTCCATGGGGGACCCTCTTCAGTAGTTATCAGATTGATTGAGGCAAGCACGTTTTGGGTGGCATGGCATGGGTATGTTGTGCAGGAAGGTCTCCATCCTTGTGTCCTGCAAGGAGCAATGGCACGCCTTTGCAGGATTGCCACTCTTTCTCTGCAGCGCCTGAGGTGCTGGCAGCTCTGGTTTGAGGGGGTGGGGGGTGGGGCAGGAGGGGCCAGACCCGACCTTGGGCAGGAGGGGGAGGTAGGAGGAGAGTGCTTATTCCAGGCTGTGCTGTTGTAGGGACCCATTCTCCAGGGGATGTATTTGTCTTCCTTGACAAAAACTGTTTTGTACTTCACAACATGAAAGCGACAAGCAGTGGTGTCCTGTGGTACCAGGGATGCAGGGGATGGCCAGAGCATCCCGACTGTTCCCCCTCTCCCCCAAATGCAGTGCCATGGGGCCAGAGGGCTTGTCAGAGGTGCTGCTCCCAGAGTCCTTGTTAAATTTCTGTATGGAGGTGACACCCACCACTTCCAGCCAATCAGTCACTCACTCATCCTTGCTCACACAACCTTGGTCCCTGGAAGATATGGTGTGCCAGGAGGGCGTGCCCCAGGCAGTACCTACAACCAGGGGGTATTTAGGGGCCACCCAGGGAGTGAGCTCTGGGGATCTGCAGACATCCCTGGGACCAGGACAGTCTCAGTGTGGAGATGGGTATGGGCAGCCACATCAAAGCCACAAGTGCAGATGCTGAGGGAGGGCCTCTTCACCACTGTGGGGGGGAGCACAGGATGCAAAAGGGGGGGATGAACAGAGCTGCTCCCACTACCCTCAGACCTTGTCCCCATGGCCCATGGGGACATGCTCTGTGTGATGCTAGGAGGGGGATGGTTGGGACTTCAGCAGTACCTTCAGACCTGGCCAGCCAGCAGGGTTGATGGCATTCCTGTAGTACTTCTGCATCACTGCCTTAATCAGCTGCTCAGGCTGACATTGGCTTGCCAGATTTTGCACCAGGGGTCATCATTAATCCCTAGAGACAGCAGTGAGTGGGGAGAGATGCCCAGGCCATACGGCAGTGCCTGCCTTCGTGGGTGTTGGGGCACACGGTGAAGCCGATTACTGGGCAGGGTCTAACACCAGAGACCTGCCACAAGCGCCAAGCCCCACTCCTCTGTGGTGGGTGATCATGGGGGCTGCAGCAGCACCGTGATTTCACCCTGAAAAGCTTCCCACTCGCCCAAAGCTGGGGGATGGAAAATGGCCAGGCATCACTGGCTCCTTTCCTCCTGCACCCAGGGTGTCCCTAGGCATCTGGGAGCTTTGCAGAGCAGGATATGGGGTGGGTGCACTGGGGCTGCCAGGTATAGGGCCAGCAGAGGTTGAGAAGCGGGTTACAGGATAAAGCCAATTTCCTACAGCTGACAAAGCCCAAGAGGGCTGGGGTCTTGCAGGGCAGACAGGTACTCCGGTTGCATGAGCCATTTCTGTCCCTGCACAGTGGTGACATCCCTCTCCATGCTCTCTGCCGGCTCCCTTATTATAATGCACAGTCTAGCAAGGCTGCAAGAGATGAGCCAGTTTGCAATGTGCTTCACCTTGGAGCCTGCATTCTTTTTAGCCCATGTGGGGAGAGCTGCACTTCCACAGCATGCGTGTGATGTCCCACAGACACCCCGCCCAGAGTGATAACACGGCTCAGGGATTCCTCCAGGACTAGGGCTGGGAGAGGTGTTGCAGCGCTCAGATCTCCCACCTGGCCCCTGTAGAGTCTCCCTGGCATAGAGCTCCCCCCCAAGCTGAGCCAAGCCTGCAAGCTGTGTGTTGGAGCAGTTCTCAGAGCTACCTGATCTGCTCCCCCATCACCATCGTGTTAGGCATCAGCCTTGGGCTGAGCTATGCCACTCCTTCAGTTTCCCCTTCCTCATCAAGATCCTTCTCCCTGCACACTCTGAAACCTACTGATGGACAGGGCTAACGTGAGAACTTGTACTGGCAACCACCTGCCCCATGAGCCTGAAGCCACTGCAGGGTGCAGCTCCAGGAGACAAGAAGCCAGCAAGCACAGGCTGTGGGGTATTAAACATTTTGCAAACCAGGGAGCATGACCCACCCCCCCCCCCCCATTACAGCCATGCAGCAAGGCACATCATGAGTCCCCATACCACCTGCCCGGCACCAAGCACCCACAACCAGGTTGGGGTAGAAATCCTAAGGCAAGGGTCCTCAAACTTTTTAACCAGGGGGCCGGTGCGCAGATGAAGTGGCAGGAGGTCATCTGCGGCTGCTTGGTTTCCCCCCCCCAACCCCCGGCGGGGGGGGGGGGGGGGGGGGGGAGGGTTCTGTAAATACCAGGGGCTGGATTGAGGACCCTGGGGGGGCTGTATCCAGCCCACGGGCTGTAGTTTGAGGACCCCTGTCCTAAGGTTTCCTTCTCCTGTGGCATTTACTTGCATCACAAACTTATTTTCTTTCCAGAGCTGCAGTGGAGCCTGGTCTTGGATGGTCTTTTTGACCGGCAGTAGGAGTCAGTGTAAGTGCTGACAGGGGTCTTGTGTTTTCCTGGAGGGTCACAGGGTACCCCACTGGATCAGCAGCACTGCATGGAGCTGGAGGCTCCCAGCCCACTCAGGAAAGGGAATAGGGCCCTGGTGCTACTGCTCTACCAGCCCAGGGTGGTGCTTAAGCCGTTGGTGATATCATAGTGTAAGAGAAGGGAGATTTGGTGACTGTCAGCCCTGTGGCTGCACTACCAAGAATAACAGGTCCCAGGCTAGGGCACAATTGCTGCCTGCATGTCCTGATTTTGGCTGGGATGGAGTTAACTTTCTTCTTAGTAGCTAGTACAGTGCTGTGTTTTGGCTCTGATATGAGAACAATTTTGATAACACACTGATGTTTTGATAACACACTGATGTTTTTAGTTCTTGCTGGGTAATGTTTATACTAAGTCAAGGACTTTTTGGTTTCTCAGGCCTTACCAGCCAGAGGGTTGGAGGGTCACAAGAAACTGGGAAGGGACACAGCCAGGTCATCTGACTTGAACCAGCCAAAGAGGTGTTCCATACCATGGGACATCGTGCTTGGTATATAAATTTGGGGAGTTAACTGGGGCCTGGGGATCGTTGCTCAGGTACTGGCTGGGCATCAGTCAGCGGGTGGTGAGCAGTTGTACTGTGCATCACTTGTTTTCCTTTCTCCCTTTTCCTTTGGATTTTGTTCCTTTTCTCCACCTTTCCATTATAACTGTTGCTATTATTATTGTTCTTACCTTTCTGTTGTTATTATTATTGTTCTTACCTTTTTATTCTATTTAAATTATTAAATTGTTCTTATCTCAACCCTCAAGTTTTACATCCCTTTCCAGTTCTCCTCCCCACCTCTCCAGGTGTGTGGGGGGTAATGAGCAAGCAGCTGCGTAGTGCTTGGTTGCTAGCTAGGGTTAAACCATGACACTGCATCACTCCATGGCCACAGCTGCACCCTCCTAGCTTTGTCTTGGCTCTGGGCTTCCTCCCCTCCTGCAGGCAATTAGCTTAACAATGGTAGGAAACAGTTTCAGCTGATCCTAGTCAAGATAATTTTATTTTGGGAGGTGCAGGATCAGTAGTTGTTTTTCCAGCCCCTCTCTCCCATATTTCCTTGGAAATCTTGCAGTAACCCAACTGTGTGCACACAGTGCTGCACCTGTGCAGCCAGGGTACAGCACCAGGCACTTCTGGCTCAGTCTGCTGGGGTAGCCAGGGGATTTACCACCTGCTCTGTCTGCCCTTTTTAATTAAAAAGTTGGATTTAGGTGACCCTGTGTGGTTCATTTGCTCTTCTGTCTTGAGTGCTGTGATGGGCTCTGCAGCTGGAGTAAGCAATCCTTATCTATCTCAGCACAGAGGCAGTCAGGTTATGACAGGGAGGGATATGCGTGAACCGGGTTTGCTTTTCTCTGAGATGGTGAGCTGAGCAGAAACCCTGCTCTGGCTTGGCTTGTCACACAGTGCTGACTCAGAGCCCCACTTTGCTCCCGCCTCCAGCCCTGTGAGGGCTCTCAGAAGCCCAACCCCTCTGCTGCCATGTTTTTGGGGATGACCAGTGAAGACTCATGTCCATCTTGGCAGGGTGGATGCCAACCTGTCCTCCTGAAGGGCTGCTGAGCCCTGCTCTTTTCGTTGTGGGATGGTGGGGCTGGGCAGCCTAGGGCACCCAAATGCATCCAGGTAAATGTGATTAATGTGCTGTTGAAATGAAGAAAATCTGCCATTGATTTTTTTCATGCCCTGCTGGTCTCTGTTGAGCCAGGCTCAGGCTCTGTCCCCTCCTGGGAGCTGGGGGGGGGGGGGGGGGGGGGGGGGGGGGGGGGAAGAGGGTGGACACAGGGATGTCAGTGATGCCTCTCCCTCCTCACTCCTGTGGCCTTGGGGCACAATCTGGGGAGCACCACTCTGAAGAGAGGTGGGGTCTGAGCCTCTTGGTTGGGGGGATGACTCACCCTGCACTGGGTCAGCTGTCAGAGTGAGCCAGTGGCCCCCCATAGCTGTCCCCTGTCCCCAGCAGTCCCTAGGGTTTCCAGCTGCTGATGTTAGACTATAAAATCAGTGCTTGATTCTTATGCCAACAGCTTTAAGGGGCAGGAATGACTGCAAGGCTGGAGAAAAGGTTATTTCACTCATCAATGTTGTATAGATGCAGCACTTCCTTCTGCTTCTGTAGCTGTCAGGAGGAGAGGTGTAGCCCAGGTGCAGGGGCTGGGTCCCACCTGATGTGCCTTCCTACTGCCTTGAGGAGAAGCCTTCCCAAATGCTGGCTGGGGGCTGGCTGGCCCCAGTGGGTTTAACTGTGCCATATAGCACAACTCCACATCAGCTGCTTCTACTGAGCCCAAGCAGCTGGTATTGGCCATGGAATGAAGGCTGCCCCCTCAATTTCAGTATCTGCGATTGCTGGGGGCTCAGACGAGATGGTGTGGTTCATACCCTCTCACCACAGTTCGCTCCAATGACAGTCTGGCAGGCTGTTTTTCATATGTATGCTGTTTAATATTAATTCTGTTACACTACACACAGACAGTAACAATGATAAATACTGCAATGGAAATGTTAAAAAAAACTATTATACATTTCATGTTTTTCAAAAACCCCCACATTTTAAAATAAATTAATGCATAAAACTGATGTAGAAAAAAGACAACCCAAACCAAACCACAACACAACTGATCTGTTTAAGGCAATACTCTGCACAGATGGGAACAGTAGTACAACAGTGTGCTACATGTTCTGAACAGGAAAAAAAAAACAAAAAACATACAAGATGCAGACTGATGCTTCAGGAGTGAAAAAACTCCCAAACCCAGATAATAAAACCAATGGCCAAGTGGAGCATTAATACACTCTGCATGTCAAATGATTAGCAGGTTCGTAACATGGACTAAAGTCAAGCTACAACAAATTCATCTTCCTAATTAAAAGGTTATTCAGGTCAAACCCTACATTTAACTGTACTTTGCATTTGGCTGTTTCAGCTATGTTTCACTATATGCAAGGACAGCTGGAAATTCATCTCCTGCTCTGAGATTAACACAAAGGTCAGGAGGCTTCTCCTCCTGAAAGATATTTCCATTAAATACATCCAAAAAGGATCTTACCTTCAGTGACCCCCAAATGCCTCCTGCCATCTCCTCCCCTGGGGCACCAGGCACCACATGGGGAAATGAGACCTGGGAAGCGTTTGCTTGGGTTGAGTTTTTTCCAAGCTAAGGACACGAAACGGAAGTGCAGATCTGATCCGGACTCTGAGGAGTACTATTTCCCTGTCTGCCAGAAACGGCTACCTGGAGCCTGCTGAAAACACTTTGCCAGGCTTCTCCAAACCCAGCTTGTATCCAGGCTCTGGATACAGCCGTGGTGTTTGCTATTAAGGTTGGTGTGAAGCTCCATACCTGCCCAGACAGCCAATTAAACCCAGTTATTAATGCAGCCCAGAACTTGGCCACTGGAAGGTGGACAATAATCATAATGCCAAAAAAAATCCCCCTCTCCCTCAAAAAAAAAAAAAAAAAAAAAAAAAAAAAGGGACAGTAGCCACTTCCTGCCAGTTTCTCCTGGTGGATCCCCATCAGCTGCCACCTACGCAAGATCAGCAGCGCCAGATCTCACCAACATTGACCCAGTACATTCCCAGTGAGGTGTACATCTGCAAGGTGCTGCCAGGGGGCAAAAAAGCTTCTTGGGACATGGTTGGAGCTTCCTGTTTTGCCCTGCTAGAGTACATGGGGAGGAAGCTATGGTACACAAGGAAAGAAACCCAAGCAGAGTTACTAAAAATAAAGACTTGTGATGGCCATCAACTGTCTGGACTGCCTTGAGTTCAGGTGGGAGAGAGGGATGCAGAACTGGGCTGAGAGTAACTTTGGTGCATACCTCTGATGCTCATCAGTAGTACATGGGAGGATGGGGGGGAAGATGATATCTGCTTTGAGAAAAGGAGTGGAAGGAGGACGTGTGCAATATAACAAGGCTTGTGATTCTAGAACTAGCCATTGGACATGGATACCGAAGTTTACCTGTGACAACTAGTCATCCTTCTATTGTCACTGCTGCTTTCCCCATTTCCTGGCCTGATTCTTTGTCAGTTTGGGAATCTGTGGCTGTTTGACATGATGGTCAGTGCTGACTCTCCCATCCCAGTCCCCACAGCACACATGGTGACTCAACTACAGGATGTACAATGAGGTCTGGAAGTTGTATGTTAGGCACAGACTAGCTCTGCATGCAAGTGGTGCCTGCTTTCAGAACCCTTCAGAAAGCTATTTAATGGTGGCTCGTTTCCTTCTTTATTAAACTGAAGGTTCATTAACCCCTGTGGAAGGAGTAAAAATGGTTAAAAATGTGCAAAAAGGGGGAGAAAAAAACACTTTCTGAATTTTCTCCCCTGCAAAGACTTCATCCTCTGCAAGAGTCTTTCTCCCTGCACAACTACAGCCCTACCAGTGCATCTCAACAGTGCCCTGCCCCAGCATAGCAAGGGTACAGCCAACAGACTTCCCACTTGTGCCTCTGCTGCAGGTCTCCAGTCTATTTGCACATGGGCTGGCAAGCCTGGGACCTGGTGCTTGGGTCCCAGACCTCCCGCAGCGCTGAGCCCAGGAGGGTGAAAGTGGCTGGCTTAGCTTGCTGGATCACACCAAGGTTTTACACTAGCCTGGCTAACCCTCAGACCCACTGCCTTCACATGATGAGAAATCCCAGCCTGCTCTCTTTCTCATCCACCATCACAGTTGTTGGATCTCCCACTGGTCTGATGTTTGCCTTGGGTTTGTCTCAGGACAGAGGCAGCTACAAGCTGAACACAGATGCTATCCCAGCTTTTCTGTGCAAAAACCTGAGCAGAGAAATCAGTGAACTGGGGATGGAGATGAAGGTGATAAAAACAAGAAGGGCTGTTGTGAAGAGAGCTTGTCCAAGTTTTCCAGCTCTCTCTGTGGGTCTGTATTACATCTCCCAGTAAACTTCATGTCTCCCAAATCATGCAGGTTTGAGGAAGGTGGGTAACAAAAGGAGTCACAGCTCTTTTGGGACCAGTGCAGAAGGGAGAAGGCAGCCCAGTTGGAGAGCAGTTCTTCCTGGTAAGCTCATCTGGGGCAGCTGGATGGGCAACTAGGGGAGAAATGCTGCTCTGGGAAGGCAAACATCTCAGCAGATAACGGGACTTATCTCAGCATGGCCTTTTGGTGGCCTTTTCCTGGTGCCTGCTGTGCTGGTTTCCAGTGACATGTCTGAGACAGTCACATTTTAATGAGGCTTCTTTTGTACCTTCCACTCCCTGATGCAATCTTACCACCTGTATCACTATTTGTTACTATGGAATGGCTCCACAGACCAGGCACAACCAGTGAGATGGGCTCCTTCCAGGAGCAAATCCATTTTTTGCTGGAGCAGCTTTTTACAGAAAGAGAAAGGCTTGGAGCCACCACCAGTTTCTGCTGGCAACTGGGTCTGGGAAGCAATGGGAAAAGCTGCTCTCTGCAGGCACCAGGGGAAGCTGCAACCTGTCCTGCTGGTGTCCATGACACTCTGTGATGTGCCTTGCTGCATGGTTGTGTGGGCCATGGTGCTTTGCTCCATGTAATCTCAATCAGTCCTTGGCCTTTGCCTTCTCAGCAAGATGTCAGAGGAGTGCTCAGTCAGACAGCATTTAGCTGCTGTGATCCTGGGATTGCCACCAATGTCAAGGGGGCCAAAGGAGAGGATGTAGCTGTAATTTTTTGGAAGCAATGCAGCAGCTCAGTTGCACAATACAGGGACTTAAAATAAAGATGCCAGCCCCTGTGAGAAACCTGCACCTGGTTTTAATGCAGTCTGGCATTAATCTTCTGTAGGTAATCCCAGGTCACCTCTTCCTCTATGCTAAGTTGCTGACCCTTCTGCTTCAGGGCTTGTGTGGCTCTGTAACAGAGGTGGGTTTGTCTGATGAGATGTGGTTCAAGGTTTGGAGCAATCCCTGACACAGGAAAGCCTTGAAAGGAAGTGACAAGGATGCCATGTTCTCTTAGAGGTGAAAAGCACCTTAAAATTAACACCTTCCCATGACTTCCCCTTAGGCTCAACCTAGCCCAGCTTGCCCTGTGGCACTGCCCATCTACGCAGATGTTTCTTTTGAGATATGAGAAGTAGAAATAGGAGGGTGATGTGAAGACTCAGCTCTGAAGGGTGGTAGAAGTCAAAGCCAGGGTATATTTAGAGTGGCACATGCAACCTGTGCTTGCTGAGCCAAGCAGCAGCCAGGTAACAAAGCCTGCTTCATTCTAGGTAAGAGTGGCCATACCCCGTGTGAGCTCTAAGGGAGAATGGTAAAGGAAGAGCCCTGGCAAAAGTGCCAGTTTATACCCTCAGATCATTACATGGATGCTAAAAGTAAGAGCACGAAACTGCCGTGGGAATATCCCAAAGGAACCCTTCAGTGTTCTCTTCACTCCCATCAGCACTCACTATCCCAGTTGCACTCTTAACTTCCTTAAATCCACTAGCAGGGGATGGTGCTGTTGGTCCACCAAATCTTCTTACATATTCTCTGTGGCAGCATGCAGATTGAGAAGCCAGCTGTGCAAGAGCCAGCTGCCAAATAACTGGGAAACACATCCTTGCCAAACATCTGCCTCCAAAACTGTTTAATCTCTCTACTAACCTCCACCCTGCAGCTTTCTGGCACATGCAAGCAACATCAGAAGGTGGTAAACAGAGGGAAAGCAGAGTTGTGTTGCTGTTCTTTGTAGTACTTTGAAAATACACATAAAACTTCTATAGTGTGCTTTTTGCATCTTGCTTGCAGAGCTATCCTATCAGTGGTGTCTGCCACACACTTGGCAACATCCATGCAAGGTGTTGGTAGCATCTTGGGAAGGCAGTTTTCTTCCCTTTGCTGCAGAAGGGAACAGACATCAAGAGGAGATGTGACTTGCCTGAGGTTAGAGCAAATCTGTAGTATGTGCCAACAGCAGCAAGGGATTCTAGATCTCATTTCTGTGTTCTAACAGTTCAGCAGACTCTCCACAGCAGTATTTGGCTGTGGTGCCAGCTCGGGGACACAGTGTTTCTGGTGTGTGCATCTGAAAGTGTGCTTTGCTCCCTGCTGGTATTGGTACTGTACTGAGATAGATTAACTCGGACAACTGGGATCTGCCCTAGGCCAAGACAGCACTTGGCAACCTTTCTAGTTACTGCTTGTTTTCCTTTTCCTGTCATTCCATTTGGTGTCCAGCTAGGTCCTTCCTTTCTTCAAAAGCATTTTCATGTTTCTGTTGAGTCACATACAGTGCGCTGTACTTTTCAAGCCTCCTGCATGCCTTTGTACAGCTTGCAGGCCAGCTTGAGGACAGACTCTGCATGGAGAGGAAAGGATTATGCTCAGGATTGCAGATCAGTGTGTCAGCCAGCATACAGCTGAGCAGAGTGGGTGCCTCCTTTTGAGAAAGGAGCCATAGAGCCAAACCAAAAGCAGCTGAGTCCATCCTATCCATGGGGTAGCACAGTGTCCTGAAGTCCCTTTCAAAATCCATGCATCAGGCTTGGACACCTGCTTTTGCAGTTGCAAGGCATCTGCAGGCAAGACAGCCAGAACAGAATAGCAGGCCCAATGGCCGAGCGTACATGTTGGTGATAGACATGCAGCAATGTCAGATATGATCCAGTGGCTCTGCCAAGGGTTGGCTTCAAGATGTGTCTGATAAGGCATCAAATGATCCTTTGGGATGGTTGCCTGGACATCAGCCTTCTTTCAGCCAAAGAACCAGAATAAAAGAACCAAACAACCACCAGAAAAGCAGACTAGACCATCCTATCTAGAGACCTTCCTCAACACTAGGAGAGTATTGATAGTCCCCCTCACACAGATCTCTGGAAATAGGGTGTTTGCAGACTGACTGTAGAGACTGAGTTGAGTGCTAAGACCCTGGAGTCCAAAGTCAGCTCACATTAAAGGGAAAAATTAACATCTGATAAAAGGAAAGAATTTGCTTAAAGTCAGGTAATTTGGTGACTAAATGACATAAAATCCTAACAAAAAGCCAGTCTGGCTTTAGGAGGCATCAAATGCAAATTCCTTTGTGGAGGCACCAGCATAAATATAAGCTATCCTATTTGTATGGTAATTTAGATGGACAGTGGTGCAGCCTTTCATACTCCATGGCATTCCTCTGTTTGGTATTCTGTATGACTTAGGACTGAAAATGGGGCCTGAGAAGATCATCTGGTTTGATGCAAAGACTGGAACAAGGAACAATTTGCTTTATTGCAAGCAATCTGCAGTATAGGAGAGTGTCCAGTGTCTCTGCAGATTTTAGGGCTTTATAATGCTGTGACAGAGAGTCAGGGTCCATGCTCTTTGCTTTTGCCTTCTCTGGGCCATGGCAGCAGAGACTGGTTTAAGGAGAGCAGTGCCAGAATGGCCACATAGCTATACATCTTCCTGGGAAGTCACCACAGCATAATCTCCAATGAGGGCACAAGGAAAACCTGGCTGAAGCAAAGGTCTGAACATGAGACCAGATAGGGAGAGCCAGCCCAATCTGCAGTAAATACATACCGCCAGGCTATCCATCATATTCAATAACAAGCCAACAAACATGCCCCATGGCCATAACCTGCTTAAGGGACTGTGGTGCAGAAGAGTTAGTGTTCAATTTTCTGATAGCCACATGTGCATTGCTTTAATCCATTCAGCCTTCCTGATAATGACCCTACACAGGTAACTACTTTTCCCCACCCTTTATTCCCCTACTTTATCCCCCTAATAAAATATATGAACACAAAGAATAGAGAGGAGAACCCAAAATATTGCCATTTCATGGCATTGGCCTGTACTGTCATGCCAAAACAGCTATTTGTGCAACCAACAACTCCTGTGTGCAGTGAAAAACACTTGGCTTGAGCTTCTGTCTGTATTTGGAGGAAGCACTGAGTGTAGTTAACATTTAAATTAATTTCCCTCCCTCCCAGGGACCCTAAAGGGTTGTGCTGGAGGCAGATACACATCACGCAATGTGGGAGAGAAGGACAGAGAATGTCTGAAGAGAGATGCATGAGAGGAGGATGGAGAATGTCTGATCTGGCAGGAGATGAGAGAACAGCTGGGTATTGTGAAGGGAAGTAAGAAAAATAAACATGGTTATCTAGTAGCAAAGAGGTGTTTGCATGCTTGTAGTGATATATAGCTATGTAACTGCATGAATGGTTTCTGCCCTGAGCCTGGTGGTACATACAGATGGAATTTGTATCCGGGCTCAGAGATATAAATATTGGCTTCTCTGTACAATAAAGTGTCTCTGGTTGCACCACAACCTGAGTCTGGGCCTTCATACGCTACAACACAATGCAAAGGGCTGAGGGCAGTTGCAGGGTTGCAGGGTTGGGGAATACCTCAGGGCACATGGCAGGTAAAAAACAGCAATAGGGGCAATAAAAGGACTTGGCTATGATGCCATGGGGCAGTGGTTATCAGGGAAGGTCTATCCTTCAGAGGGAAGGTGTTAGCCCTGGGAGATACCATCTCAGCAAGCTTCATTTTGTCTTTGAACATGATAGCAGCATGACTTAGACCTGTGGGACCTGCAGTTTCCCAAGGCTGACCCATGTAAACAGATGCCTTGTTGCTCTAACAGGCATACCGAAATGCTCCGAGCTCCTGAGCAAGGGCTGTGGGAAAGGCTGAGTGTGTGCAGGCCAGCTGGAAGGCACAAAGACTGACCCAGGAGGATAAATGCAATGAAGATGTTGCATGGTACCAATGCTGAACTGCTTTAGAAGAGTGAATATTTAAAAAGACTCAGCCACGTCCTATAGGATTTGGCTTGACCATGGGGTTTCTGTTAGGTTTTGACTACATTCTCCATATTTTTTTTAAAAAAAGTCTCCTTAAGGAATGCTTTTTCCCTTTTATCTTTTCTCCCTACACAGTGTTGTTAGAGCTCTTCCTCTCACTCCAGACAAGTTGCTAACCTCACATCTGAGCCAGCAATGGAGAGGAAAGCAGACACACAAAGGAAGGAGCAAAGACTTGGGGACCTGATGCTTTGTGCTTCTTTAGAAACATTTTGGAAATATTCCCTCTCAGCATTACTAGGCAATGAGAAGGGGAGCAGAATTAAATTGAGAAATACTCTCTTCCTAGAGGAGCTGGCAAGTTAACCAGCACTTCTGCACAAGGAGGCAGGGATGCTCAGTAAACAGCACCACTCAGTCCTTTTTCTGTGGCCTGGAGCCCAGGGTGGCAGTGCCCTGTTTTAGGGAGGGGGGGAAAACACAGCTTTAATGGCTGCCCACAGCCAGCTAGTGAATAATAAAGCCCAGGAGTCCTGTGTGCCTGCTCTTTTGCTCATGCTGTGGATGACACCATGCCTTGCACTGCACAGAGTGAAACCCCACAATTAAGTAAGTGTCCTAATCATGGAGAGGACTTTTTAAAGACTCAACTCACTACATGAAGATTTCAGATGGGGGATCTGTCCTTCGGGTTAGTGCTCAGGCTCTGTCTTGTGACAGAGGAATTCTGATGGGAAGCTCAGAATTGCCCTCGCTTTCTCCTTTCCCCAGGCTCTAAAGCAAGTGCTGATGCAAGGCAGGTGGTCCTTCCTCCTAGCAGAGCAGGAAAACACACAGTCGTGCCTGTGGCAAAACATTTCATCTCTGAGAAAAATGCCAGCCTATCCATCACTCGAGTCCTGTGTATGCTGGAGCCAGTAGTGTAAGATTGGCCAGGGAGAGGACATGTTTCCTAATTCCAGAAATAATTTTGCATTCAAAGCAATCTGCTGGTGAACTGGCAATTCAATCCAGCCACCTAATGTAATGCTAGGTTTCCTAACTATTCCAGCACCAAATAAACACAATTGCTCCTGATGTGGGACATCTCTAACACAGACCAAGCCTGGTTCACAAGTGGGCAAAGATGGGATAAACAGTAGTTTCCTCTCATGGGTTTTTTTCAGCTGAAGCTGTTCATAATCCTGCTGTTGCTGAACCTCCCCCTAAAGTCTGACACCATCACAGAGATGCCTTCAGCATTAACAAATCTCTCCCACAGGCACCAAGAGCTGCAGTGTTAAGAGAATATTAAAAGCCAAGCTCTGTAAAAATGTGTTTTCTGCAACTAGCTTTTCTGGCACTGACCTTCAGACTGCACAGTTCTAGTCATGTCTTTTGCAGGACTCATTTTTTCTTAGCTGAACAGATTTTAAGATTTTTGGAAGCAGATGGGTCTCACATGAATGAAGTATAGGCTGAAGTCAGTATACGTGACTGGACTGAACTCAGAAGTATGGTATTCTTAGGCAAGGACTGAATCCCTGAAGAGCATGGATGGATTGCAGATTGAATCTGATGTGTTTGGTGATCATTTAATGTGGAACTAAGGATAGATTTCATTGGATATATGACACAACAGCTTTAGCTAGTACTGACTCACAGTGAAATGCCACTTATTTATCCTCTTCACAAGTGAATGAATTGCGTCATGCTAGTTCTGGCTAGCCTTGCCATAAGAAAGATGCCCTGCTCCATTCCCATTCCTGTGCCCTGGTTATGGGATAATTTTGGTTCTGCAAATGAATTAGGTTTAATGAATGAATTAAGAACTGACCTCCTCCCACAGGTAAAACCCTCTGACACCTCAGACTCACTCCTGATCTTATAGATGGATTGGTTTCGGTGGACAGAAGTAACTGCAGCCCCATCTAACCCTTCCCATTCTGGAACATACACCTTACAAAAAAAACATCTCCAGTGCCGACACAGACCAAGGAGACATCTCTGGACCCTCCCGCGTTTGCTCTCCAGACCAGTCAGTTCTGCCAGGCACTGTCTGGCACTATGAGCAACTTCTTTTTTGTTTAACCATAGTTTAAAATAACTTATTAACCAATCATAAAATGAACTTTTTGGCTTCTCCTGGCTCCATGAACACAAAGAGGTGCACGTCCTACCATAGGAGGAAGCAATGGCTGTTAAGTTTTACAGTTATAGTGGAAAGCACTGATCACAGCCTGCTGGCCTCACTACTGGATGTGACAGGCAGTGGAGGAGGTGGCTTGGCAACACATGCAGGTAGGGTTGACCGATTTAGGGGGGATTAGGTCGAGGTCCTCGTCATCTGGGATCTCATCTAACCGGTACCCATCCTTTAGCAGCTGGATGTTCAAGTCTTGGTTGATCTGCTACAGACAAAGAGACAAACAGTCAAACACTTGAGACTTCTTCCTTCTGATGGTCAGAAGAGGAAGGAGGTCCCTTATTCTGGAAAATATTTCTCTGTCATTAGCAGCTGCTCCATCAATGAAAGAGTCTCAGTTTTTGACCACAAGTGAGGGCTGCCTTCTGTTGTTCTAACTTCTTCCAGAATAGGAATATCTAGAGTGAGATATTCCAGAGTAGCAAGTTGATACACAATTTTATTCTGGAATAATATTTTTATGAAGATGATTAGTCATTTAAAGTAATGTAATAATAATGATAATAAACTGACTGGCAGCTGGGCAGCCCCTCCTCTCAGCCTGGAACACCATAGCAGTTGAAAGGTGGCAAAGCCTCTTGGCTTTTTGTAATCTTGAATTCAAGTGCTGTCTAGCCATATCTGGGTGAACACTTCATTAGGGCCCAGAGATGGCCCAGATCATTTGATCTGGTCCCTGCTCTTGGCCATTTCTCTGAGTTTCAGAGGTTTTTTGCCCAAGGAAGGAATACAAGGGGGAAGAGTTCACAGTGGCTTGTGTGCAGAATGGCTGCTCAGCACCCTGGATGTAAAATCAGATCCCACAGAAGCAGTAGCAAGAGTCTGAACAACTAATTCACAAGAGATCTTTGGAATATATTCAGAAACAATGCAGAGTGATTAACAAGCCTGAACTTCCCTGCCTTTTCTCTTCAAAAGGGCAAGAGTTCATATCTGAAAGTCCTCCCTGGAATTTCTGGTGCTCCAAGTAAACACGCACTGGGTGACCCTGATCCCCACAAGAACTGGAAACCACAGCACATCCTCAGATCCTTTATTTGTGTCCTTGGAAAGTAGATGGTTGCTTGTCTGCCATGACAGACAAGTTGATGCTTTTGCACCACATGGGCCAACACTGCAAGACTGAGCAGAACTGGGAAAAGCTTGAGTGAAGCCAAAGGTATCTGTGAAAACAGACAATGGGCAGATCTGTGTCTGTGCCATGGAAGTGTGGGGAGGGAGCCAACTGGATCATCAGGGAAGAAAAAAACATGACACAGTTTCTGCCATGCCCCCTTCCAGGCTCACAGAGTCTACACCACTGGTAAATTCCTTGTGGGGATGTTTCTGGCAGCACAAGGTCACTCTAAGTAATTTCTGGCTGCTCTACTATTAGCATTTATGGCAAGGATGGCAGGAAAGAGTATAACTCACCTCAGCTGATGAGTATCCCGAGGAGGAATATCTGGACATGTCAAAGTCATCATCACTGCAGGGAAGGACAAGATACAGCAAAAAAGGAAACAACAGTTAGAGACCTGTATTCCCTGGTTAGCCCTATCTTTCTTGTGCTGTGAAGCTGTACTTAAAGCACAGAGAAGTTACATCAAGGGAGTCTGGAGAGCAACTTTCATCTGTGACCCTCAGACCTTTCCATCAAAGTGCTCTTTAAGCATGTCTCTTCCTACTTGTTTACACACACAGACTCATTATGGCATATGCCAAAGGGCACAGCAAGGAAGAGTGCTAGTGGCCTGCAAGAGCAGTTTCAGAGGAATTAGCTTCAGTGTTGCACTCTGGCATGAAAACTTGCTTGCATCATAATATGTATCATCTTATTAACACTGCATACCTGTCCGTATCCAGGGCTACCAGTGGTTTTTCATCTGGACTCTGATCTAATGATGAATAGCCCTTATTGGGAACGACGAGCCTGAAATAATTAAATGTTGTCCATTAACTGCACAGTAAAGCTCAGCATCACACATAATCTAGAGCAAAGCCATATGACAGGCTTTCCTCATTTCGCTTCCTTGTAAGTCCTCCCTTATTGGTGAAGACATTTAAATGGGTGCAATTCAGAGGAAGTGGGCTGTGTCTCTGGGTTGTCCAGAGCAGTTTCACAGGGATGAACGCTGGACATGCCTTGGGTACACACTCCTCCCTGGAAGAAAAAACAGTTGGGACACTCCACATTTCATTCTGGTGACCCTGTTCAGCTAGCACTGCTTGTTCCATAAGATTGCTCATTTTTGTGTTGCTTTTTTTTCCCTAGCAATGAGTACATAACACTAGCAATAAGTAAATGGGAGAAGGAGGCTAGGGGAAGGCAGAGGCTTGGTGCTCCTACTATTCCTACTATATATTTGGTCTTTCTGCATGAGTACCTACCCAGCCCCCACAACACAGCACTTTTGATGTCTCACTCCTAAATTTAGTAATATGAGAAATATGAGCTGGTAGGTGCAGCGTAAGAGCCCAGTCAGACTAGCACTTTAAAAATCCCATTATTTTATAATGACTTTCACTTCATCAGAAGTATTACAAAGGCTGACAATGACTTTGCACCTTTAATTGCCTGAGAGAGTTTGTGTAATGGAATACAGGCTTCAGAGATTCCAGGATAAGGAAAATACATTAATTCAATGGTATCCAGTTCACAACAGAGTTCTTTCATTCACAAAACTGCACAAAGACTTTGGTTCATATTTAAAATAAGATCAACCAAACCAAGCAAATGGAAGAAGATTCTACATTCAGCAGGTGGGAACAGTAAGAGTGATGAAAATCTCCTCATTCAATGGGTTACCTCAGGTTTTCTCCCAAATGAAGAACTGGTCTTTAACAACACACAATGATGAAGAATGATGCTTCACTAAGAGTTTAGAAAATATAAATCTAAAGACAGCAAACTGACCATGAGCCAGCAGTGTGCCCTTGTGGCCATGAAGGCCAATGGAATCCTGGGGTGCATTAGGAGAGGCATGGCCAGTAGGACAAAGGAGGTTATCCTCTCCCTCTATTCTGCCCTGGTGAGGCCACATCTGGAGCGCTGTGTCCAGTTCTGGGCTCCCCACTTCAAGAGAGACAGGGAACTACTGGAGGGGGTCCAGTGGAGGGCTACAAAGAGGATTAGGGGACTGAAGCATCTCCCTTATGAGGAAAGGCTGAGAGAGCTGGGCCTGTTTAGCCTTGAGAAGAAAAGTCTGAGAGGGGATCTTATCAATGCATAGAAATATCTTAAGGGCTAGTGTCAAGAGGATGGGGCCAGACTCTTTTCAGTGGTGCCCAGTGACAGGACAAGGGTCAACAGGCACAAAGTGAACCACAGAAAGTTCCATCTGAATATGAGGAAGAACTTCTTTACCTTGAGGGTGACAGACCACTGGAACAGGCTGCCCAGAGAGGTCATGGAGTCTCCTTCTCTGGACACATTCAAAACCCGCCTGAACATGATTCTGTGCAACCTGCTCTAGGTGAACCTGCTTTAGCAGGGGGTTGCATTAGATGAACTCCAGAGGTCCCTTCCAACCCTGACCATTCTGTGATTCTGTGAAAGACGATAATCCATCTCATCCATGCATCAACTGCACTCTAACCACCTGCAACGTTCTTCTGCTTCTGCTCAGAAAATTTCAGGAAACCCTTACAATTTTAGCAGTACAAAGGCCTGCAGGTGCAGGGACAGTAAAATATATCAAATGTTATCACAAAGCAGATGTATAGGCTCATGAGTAGTTGTATTTTCTTATTGTGTTCATTGAAACACAAGATTAAAGACATTAATTTAAAAACAGATGCAGAATTTCCAACCTGCAGCATTAGGGAACTGGAGAAAATGGGATCCACTTGCAAAATTCAATACCTCTTCCCATAGCACTGAGATGATGCTCCTAAAGCATGTAGGAAGGAAGTCAAGAATCAGGATGTCTGGAACTAAAACTGAAGCTGTGATCTGGCAGCAGCAGCTTGCTCACACACATATCATAAATACTGACTTCCATGCTTGCTCTCGTTTTCAAGTCAGTGCTCCATATATACTCGCTGATGGTTGTTACTATATCATGAGTGAACAAAGCACTATCAGGGGATCTAGGAGAAGAGCCCTTTGTGGTGCTATTTAATCGATTTTAAAAAAATCACTACATCTTTTTCTTGAGAAATGTCTTTTTTCTTAATAACACAGAATTTCAATTTTTCTGCAACAGACAAAAACTGTGATAATGTCTTTGCCCCTGATCTAAATCTTTCCCTTGCATCCTGATTGTCCTTATTTTTGCTTCCCACTGTCCTTGGAACAAAGCCAGATTGTAGTCATAGCTGCTTTCATCTGCAAGTGTCCTAGTATGAGCTTCTCATCTCAGTGTTTTTGCTCACTTAACATGAAATATGACAAAATCTGAGTTTAGGTTATCCTCAGATTGGGCTACAATATCTGGCTGTGTGGAAGTGGTGTGGATGGTGGTGTAGGCTCTGCCTGTGCTCATAGTGAGTATGCCAGCATCACCCCAACCTTGTTCACATTTTATTTGCTCTTAGGGAGACTGAGCATGTTATGGATTCAGATCCTTTCACCTCTAAGGCTAGCTGTGCACTTGCCCCAGAAGACTGAATAGTAAAGGCAACCTGGTACTAGAGGCTGGATGTCAGAAATTCATACAGATAATACAGAACAGAAGCCTTGTGGAAGAAGGAGGAAGTGGAGTAGAGACTAGGAGAGGCAATGTGGTTTGCCTGAATGAAGGAAAACATATTTGATGAGGAGAAGAGCAGAACTGTTAAAAAAGTGGAAATGGCTTTAGCTTATTCTCATCTGCAGAGACCAGAGGAAATCAACAGTTCAGACTTAAAGAGCTATCATAACCTGGATGTTTTGCAGTGCATGTCACAGAAGTATCTCCCATTGTACTGCAGCCATTATCTTATGAAGAGAAGCTGCTTGAACAAGCTTGTGGCATTTCTGCCTTCCCAGGGTTGCCCTATCTGTGACAAGACAGACCAAAGCATTCTGAGGGCTGTGCTTTTGTGGTGCTGCTTGGTTCCCAGAAAGCCAAGGGAGCTGGGAGATGAAGAGACATGGGCTAGTGAGATCCTGTGCCAAACACCTCCCAGCCATATGGGAACAAAGGAACTTGGCTACATCTGCTATTAAAGCAATGGCCGCAAATCTCTGTTTTGCAGATCTCAAGGGATGATTCTAAAAGCTGTGTGAAAAGTAACTAAGAAAAGCAAGTCTACTTGCAGCAGGCTTTGCTTGGCTGTGGAGGCATCCACATGTCCTCTGAACAGTGCTCAGCTGTCCACAAATGGAATAAAACTGAGCTGGCTGTTCAAAAGCTTTTGTTGATGGGTGTCACTGCTCTACCCTTCCCCACCCAAATCACTCTTCTTTCCATCAGCAGCTTGGAAACAGCAGCCTCTCCAAGCAGAAGTCACTAATTTTACAGGTAGGCACCTGTACTTATCCCATCTTCTCTCCCTATCTCCCCCCACTAACTTCAGTGTTTCTACATTTCTAAAGCAGCAAATCTGCTACCATTCCTCTTGGGAAGCTAGAGTGCAGCCCATTGCCAAAATAAACCAAGTTTTTCCAGTTTGTATTTGGAAGACAAGGAGAAACATGCTGAGAGTATCTGCTGAATTTCTTGCTGCCGCTAAGGGCCTGGCTCCTTTATATGGTCTCAACAACCACAGAGCAGTGAGCAATGCAGTATATTCCAACAACATCACAGGGGCTTACAAATAAAACTTGACAAAGTCCTGGCATGATTTATGACTATTGTGGGTTTGGGGAAATTAATGCGAATAAGAAAGCTCATCTGTCAGATGTGTTGCATGCAGAGAGGCTCTGACCTACACCTGTTCTACTTAATATATGTTAATCCATGCAACTTTCTCATTCATCAATAAACACCCAGCATTCATGCAGATTCTGCTGTCATTCTAAGTGAGGTCCACCACTAAAAACTGCCATCTTTCTAGTAGCATGCAAAGCATACAATCCTGTGGACTCAGGGGGGTTCCTTCCTCCTGAATGCAGGTAAGTGATACACTGGTGTACTGAAGCTTACATGGAAAAAATAGAAATACTCTAAAAGAAAGTATTCAGCCAAGAACATTTTATTTTTTTTTACAGTGGTTTGTAGCACTGTCTGATACTGTCACACAGAGATGTGCCAAAGCAGCTCCAGCAAAGTATGACCATGCTGTTCAAAGTGCAGAGGTGTATAGCAAATCACACAGAGATGGGTTATTTATTCATAAGCCTTTGTTAAGTCAATCAGTATGGGGAAAGGGTCATAATCAAAAAGGAACAGGGGAACTACTGGGATAAAAGCAGTCAAGGCAGAACTAAGCTCTAAATCAGTTTGCATTACATGAAGCAGCATCATACACTCTCCTGCTGGCAGGATTATGTGCTATGCGAGACTACCTAGAACATGAAAGACAGCCATATCAAACCCCTGATTTTGACTAGGCTGGGCTGCCTCTGCCTCCTTCAGGCTGCACTGTCACCAGTCCTGAGCCCAGCTGTCCCCGTATCTCCCCAGGGGACAGGATGTAACACAGCACAGACCATCTGGGTCTGCCAGCTCCAGGAAGAGCCATCACTGCTCTTGCAGCATGTTTGGCAGTAGGTGAATAGCAATGAACATCATCCTTGCCCATCCTAAGGTCATTAGGAATTGCAGCTTAGAGCACAGATGAGTGCTTTTCTAGTCCTTTACCTTGTTCGTGCCATCATGTTGTTCTTCTTGGGCTGCTGATTAACTGGGCTTCCCATGTTGCCATTCTTCAGGGAGCCCTTCTGAGCCAACTCCCTCTGCTTCTCTGCATATGGGATACAAAGGGGAAAAGCAAAATTAGGGCAACAGCCTGGCTGGCCACCATACAGCTGCAGAAACCCAGATTTGATAGCAGCAAAAGGCATAGCAGAATTAATAGCAAAGGACATGAGCTCTCCATCTCCCAAGCAGGATACTGCAAAGGCCAGATGAGCTGTGTCCCATTGCCTCCAAGGTCACCAGGGGCTAAAGCTAACATACCCTGACTCACAGCAGCTTGTTGACAACACCATACTAAGATGATCATGGAGCTTCTGGATGAGAACCGGCTGGGGCAGAGCAAGGGAGAAACCTTGCCTCTATCTGCACCTGGTTGCTTCATGAACTCTAAGACTGTGCTTTATGCTGGGCAAGGGAATTTATCCTTTTACTTTTTCTCCTCCTACTGAGGGGCCCAGTAGGGATAGAAAAGTGCCTCCATCAAAGCAGCACCACCATTTAGTGTTAGTCCAGCCTAGCTTGACACCGGGCCTGAGTTACCACCATTTCCCTGAATGGCAACTCAACAGACTAACACACCCCACAGCAGAAAATGTTGCTGCCTCCCTGCTTCTTTTCCTGGCAACCTGTGATGTCCCCCATGTGTCTTTCTCTTTTATCTCTCATTGATTCTTGGGAGTTTGCTTTCTTTATAAAAAAAAAATGAAATATTTTGCAGACATATTTTAAAATATGATATTGTTTGCTTAAATTTTCAGAGCATGTTCTACTCACTGATGAAATGTACCTTAAAACTTGGACAGTACATTGAGCTTTCTTTGTGTATTCAGTGCAAGAGGGGATTTAAATTAGCTTCTCATTTAGGAGAGACTATTTCTCTTAACAACTTCTCACCACAGGATCACAACTAGAATTCAGGTCCAAAAGCTAAGCCTTCGGCAGGTATGCAGTGTTGTGCCTGCCTCCAGTAGGGATAGGAACCCATGTATGATGGGTTATCATATAAACTGATATTCAGTTTTCTGATTCAGTCCTTCCTTGTTTCTTGTGGGAAATCAATTGGGTTGAGTTAGCAATTAGCCACAAAAGTTGAGCTAACTACCCCAATCTCATCCTGCAATGACAGGCAAGGCTTGTAGGGAAAAGCTGAGCATGGGCCCAGTAAAGCAGGAAAGGGCCTGGTTAAAAACATTCTCCAGCGTGTGAGAAAATGTTGGGAACTATTTTTGTGCCATGCCTGAATAATAGGGGGTTACCAAACTGCTGGCCGGGGAACCTGAATAATGAATTTGTTTTGCTTCTGCTTCCCTTGTAGTGTGTGGAATGTGCTGATATATTTTTTTTTTCTTGCAGATTTTATACCCCTTGGAGAGAAAAGTGACTTTTCCCACTTGTCTTTGGAAAGTGGTGTGCCTACCAGTGTGTGTAAGTGCAAGATGGGCCACCTCTGTCCTTTCCACACAGGTAAAAGCAGGGGGACACATGTCCAAGGCCACCTTTTTTGAGGGACAAATAAGCAGCAGAGATGCCTAGAGACTGGTGATGAGTGTGGCTGAGGAACTTGCAGAGAAGAGTACATACTCATACAAACCATGCCCAGCCCTGCTCCTGCCAATGGCAGAGGTGAATAAATGCTCATTGAACTTGGCAGGAAAAGGATCAGACTAATAACTCTCTCTGGCATGAGCAACAAAGAGACTGATACAGGATCGAAATCAAAACCTTAAATCAGAGTAATTTCTCAGGACTGGAACTTGTAAATGCATTGGTTATTTTTGTCTCCAGAATAAAAGGCTGGTATTTTTGCAGGCCATGTGAATTTTTCTATTCAGACACAGAGGGATAAAGCAGGGTTTAATGGAGGCAGATATTTACAACTCTAAATATAAAACAACTTGCACCCATCTACACCAGAAGCTCCAGCACCGACTACAAATACATAGCACTGAGACAAGCTGCCAATACTTTAAGAGCCTGTATAATTCACAAAAGGCACCTGACTCAGAAACAAGGTTACAGGTTTCATTTTCTGTCACAGTTAAGGCCTGTCTGAGCCTTTTAAATGGACTGGTGCTCTCTGCTTTCTATTGAATGCTTGGTACAAGCACTAACGCTCTTCTCCAACTCAGATTACTCATTTGGTCAATGAATCTGGACTTTTGCTAACTGTCTTTTTTCTCCAATATGTCTCCCTATGACTATTTCTATACTCTTACTGATAGCTATTGCAATGTGTGGGTCCGAACAATACAAGATTTCCTATTTGACTCCTTCTTTCACTTATTTAGTGGCTTGGAGTGAACATTCCCAAAGCAAAGTGCAGTAGGAACATCCATGCCTGCGTCCCCAGCCAAATTTCTTAAGCATGAATCAGTAGCTCAGCTCCTTCTTGGATGCTATGAATCCTGAGTCCCTGGTGGCCAAAAAGCAAGGGCTAGCAGGAGTAATGGGAAGTCTACCCAGCCCTGGGGTGTTAGGACAAGCTCCTAGAAGATGGTGGAGATGCGCATGAGTCACTTCAGGGTTTGAAGCTTTCTGACCCTTACAAGTATTATGAACAACTGCTACTTCCACCATCATCCAAAGGAGCTGTTTGTGTGCCAATCTCCTGAAGTAATACTGGTCTATAAGATCCAGCACACCAACCATCAGGTTCAACAGAATGGGGGAATGAAGTTTTCAGTGCCCATTTTCTGCTCAGTGCTTCCTCCTGGCTGTCCTGCTTTCAGCTGGGATAGAGTTAATTTTCTTAGTAGCTGGTACAGTGACGTGTTTTGGATTTGGTGTGAAAATAATGTTCATAACACACATTTGTTTTTAGTTGTTGACAGATAATGTTTATACTGTCAAGGACTTCTCAGTTTCTTAGGCCTTGCCAGCAAGAAGGCTGGAGGGGCACAGGAAATTGGGAGGGGAAACAGCCAGGACAGCTGACCCGAACTAGCCAAAGGGATATTCCATACCATATAACGTCATGCCGAGTATATAAACTGGGGGAAGAAGAAGGAAGGGAGGGACATTTGGTGTTATGGCATTTGTCTTCCCAAGTAACTGTTATGCGTGATGGAGCCCTGCTTTCCTGGAGAAGGCCGAACACCTGCCTGCCCATGGGAAGTAGTGAATGAATTCTTTGCTTTGTTTTGCTTGCATGCACAGCTTTTGCTTTACCTATTAAACTGTCTTTATCTCAACCCACGAGTTTTCTCACTTTTACTCTTCCAATTGTCTCCCCCATCCCACTGTGGGAGGGAGTGACTGAGTGGCTATGTGGTACTGTTGTGGCTTAAACCCCAGCCGGCAACCAAGCACCACCCAGCTGCTTGCTCACTGCCCCCCACCCAGAGGGATGGGAAGTAGGATCAGAAAGGAATGTAAAACTCAAGGGTTGAGATAAGAATAATTTAATAGGTAAAGCAAAAGCTGCGCATGCAAGCAAAGCAAAGGAAAGAATTCATTCCCCACTTCCAATGGGCAGGCAGGTGTTCAGCCATCCCCAGGAAAGAAGGGCTCCATCACACGTAACAGTTACTCAGGATGACAAACGCCATAATGCCATTTGTCCCCCCCTTCTTTTTTCCCCCAGTTTATATACTCAGCATGACGTCATATGGCATGGAATACCTCTTTGGCTAGTTTGGGTCAGCTGTCCTGGTCGCATCCCCTCCCAATTTCCTGTGCCACTCCAGCCTTCTCGCTGGCAGGGCCCAAGAAACTGAAAAGTTCTTGACTTAGTATAAACATCACCCAGCAAGAACTAAAAACATCAGTGTCCTATCAACATTGTTCTCACATCATAGCCAAAACACAGTACTGTAATAGCTACTAAGAAGAAAGTTAACTCCATCCCAGCTGAAATCAGGACAGGTGCTTAGTTGCCAGCCAGGGTTAAACCACGACACCAGCGTAGCAGGTGGAGTTTGTGAACTCCATTCCTAGGAGCTCTTTCCCAGGCTTCCAGCTCTTTTGGTTTTAGCCCCCAGATGTTTCTTTGAAGGCCCGGGCCCCAAACTCTAAGTACCTAGGTTCTTTCTAGAAATGTGACTGATTTAGGCACTTCTGAAGATGTTACTTTTTAGGGTCCAACATTTTAACAAAAATCTGTAATTTCACAAATTTAGGTAGTTCCCATAGAAGCTGCGATCAAACACATAAACCAGCACAGTAAAGAAAAGGTGAGAGAAGGAACCATAACCTAGCCTCGATACATAAATAGCATTTTTCTTGAAAACCTGCCCCATATTGGCTGATGCTATACCCAAATAAGCATGAATCCCAAGATCACAACCCTCCACTGACTGAGCTGTGCTAACTTTTGTGTGAAACCTGGGAACTATGCACCTGGGCAATTCTCAGGGTATGAAAAGCTAAGACTCCTTCTGAGTCATCTCAGACTCTCCACTATGGTAGTCAAGTATTTTTCACTGGACTTAGATGAGACCTTTATTCCTGCATGTCTCCCCAAGCCTCAAGGCCACTGCTTACTGGGGGCATGGTTCCACCAGAGACGATAGGCATAGTTTGTCCTCAGCACTTGGCAGTTTCCGGTGCTGGCTATGAAAAGGTTCTCCATGCCCAGGACTGCCTATGCTGCCTGCAGCATTCCAGTATGTGCAATGAACTTCCAGGAAGGCAATACAGCTTGATGAAAAATCAATGTCAGCTCTACAGAACTACCTAATTCTGGGCAACTCTCGGGCACCAGAAGAATGAGGAAGGGTTGTTAACAGGCACTCGCATCAAATATAAAGAAAATGGAACATATAAGAACAAATGAAGAAACATAAGACCATGATTTCCAGTCATTGGTTATTTTGTGTCTGGTGAATTTGCTGTTTGATGATCAATGAAAAGCTAATACAGCAGAAATACAAGGTAAAGGACAGAGACATGGAGATGGGGAAGCTAGAATGAAACGAAACAAGGCTGCTCTCCAGCAGAGAAATCACTAACTGCTGACAGTAAAAGGACAGTATAATAGCAGAGCTCCAATGATGCTCTTTACATGACATTTGCAAGTACTTGAAATAAGTTGTTTAGCTTTCATTTCACTTGGCCCTTCTAATTTTATCATTGTACCTAGAAAAATACTCACACCCATGTGGTTTGTTGTCCTCCTTCCCATGAAGCAGTTACGGGTGACTGAGCACACTGTGAGTACAGATGTGATGGTTTGCAGAGCCAACAGGCAATCATTAGCAATACCAGCAGGGCTGGTACGGTTTGGGGAGAGACAGCTTTACCCAAATCCAGGTTTCTGCTGGCTTTTCACAAATTTTCCAGGCAGACATTTCCTTGAAGAAGCAGGATAGAGCAGAGGAGCCCGGTAGGGCATGAAGCAGCCTGCATCATAGAATCATAGAATGGTTTGGGTTGGAAGGGACCTTAAAGATCATCTAGTTCTAACCTCCCTCCATGGGCAGGGACACCTTTCATTAGACCAGGGTACTCAAATCCCCATCCAGCCTGGCCTTGAACACTGCCAGGGAGGGGGCATCCACAGCTTCTCTGGGCAACCTGTTTCAGTGTCTCACCACCCTCACAAGACAGAACTTCTTCATAATATCTAATCAAAATCTACCCTCTTTCAGTTTAAAAGCATTACCTCTTGCCTTATCACTACAGGCCCTTGTAAAAAGTCCCTCACCAGCTTTCTTGTAGGCCCCCTTTAGGTACTGGAAGGCCTCTATGAGGTCTCCCCAGAGCCTTCTCTTCCTGAGACTGAACCAAAGAGGGTCCCCCATGGAGAGTCGGCCAAGTCATGACAATCACACCAATATGGCTACATGCCGTGCTCACTTTATTAAACAAACAGGTCATATTTATAACTTAAATCAACCGCTCACATGACTCTACACACAGGTGATTGGATAAAAGTTTCTGGTCACGCGGGTGTCCGTGTTGCTGATCGGTGAGCATGCTGAAGGCACCTGATCAGAGTGTGCTGATCAGAGTGTGTTGATTTCGCGGTTCCCAGGACTTGCTCTGCACCTGGCTACTTGTTTGTGCATAGCTTGTTTTCTTTCTCACACTGCTTGGTTCAAGGACAATTTAAAGTTGCTCTGCAGCTTCAACTAACAGGCCTGGGTTGTCCAACCCGGACAATGGTAACATATGTCCTCAGTCCTTTAAAAATTCCTCTACTTATCCCCCTTTTTCTTTTTGGACAACCCATGTCTGTTTCACAATAGATGTTAAACCTTTCTTCAAACAAGAAAATAAACAGCCAAAAATTAAAAGCATTACAACATGATTATAACAAACCGTATTACTTCCATCAATAACGTCGTTACCCACCCTGTTATCCCCAGTACTCTCAACCATTCAAAGGGATTATCATCAGCAAGAATATGCTTCCATGTTTCCCTGCAGTTGTGACAACTTCTTGTGCATCGATATGGAATGATCGGAAAGGTTCATACACTTCCCTTCAAAATCCTCACAACCGTGTCCATGTGCTAATAACAAAAAATCTGCTGCATCTCTATTTTGTAACGTACCATGCCTAACACTATCTACATCAAGCAATAATGAACTTAAAATCTGCAATGTAAGATTAAATTGTTTCTCTCCCCAACACGCTAACCTTTGTATATTTTTAGCATTTGATGCTGCCATTTGGACTCATACATGTACCATTCTGATTGGAAGTCAGATTCACTGCTTTAACATTCCAAAAACCATCAAAATTTGTTTCATTCTCTTGCAGGGGAATACCAATTAAACAAGTTCTAAAGGGGTTGTCTGCCTGTTGCAGACTTAAACAAAAGTCTGTTACTCCAGTGACATTTGCCCATGTCACCCATATTTTTGTCCTAGGCAAGATGTCAAAAATACTTTGGCCAATGGGTAAAAAATTCATCAAGACCGTAAACCAAGTCCACTGCTCAAACACGTTTACTCCTACAGTTTCTACAATTTCCAAAATTATATATATATTTTTTTAAAAAAATATTCAACCCCACAAATCTGTGCTTTCACAGATTCTGATGATGTATACTGTCTCCAATCAGCATGGTATTACACTAGTCGTATGTTTTCTCTTGCTTCATGCCCGGTTACTAATCAAACACATACACTCTTCACACCATTGACATTTCAGCTTTGGCTTACAGAACCGTTTTACCCCACATAGCATACATTGGCATAATACCCGCGGTTTACATCCTTACAACATAGACAGTTTATTCTGTCTGCTCGCTCTGAGTCTTCTCTTCTGTCTTCTGATCTTGACATACAGGTCGCACAAACTTGCTAGGGACCCATATAGGTCCTTTATCTGTGGAGATACAAAAATAACCTCTACCGATAAATAGCACCGGATTAGGTCCTTCCCATACGCCTGAAGCCATATTTTTATACAGAACATTCAAACCAGGAACTGTAGTTGTTTGGTTCCCTCACGCTGTTTGGTGATGTATAACAGCACTGTACTACACCAACTATGTACAATGAATCTGATACTATGCTTACAGGTGTGTTGTTCCAGCTTCCCAATGCCCAACACACTGCTTTCAGTTCTAAGGTTTGAGGGTTGTCTCGTGGTTCACCGGTGATCACGTGTTTCTGCCACTGATTATCGGATTGCCAAACACATGCAGCCTTCTTCATCTTTCGTCCTGCATCTGTAAACACCGTTGGCCCTTCAACTGATCTTTTTGAGCATAACAGATCCGCAATCCACTGGTAATGTTCTAACATCTTCCAGAGAGGTCCTTTTGGCCGGTTGTTGTGTGCAACACCTGTATCGCCCATCAAGGCTTCCTGTATGGCTGTTGAATGTCTCAGGAGCCACTCATAATCATCACCACTGACTGGAATACTGATATCTGCCGGTTCAGTCCCATCAATTTCAACAATCCTGTCTCTTCCTTTTCTCACCAAGGCCGCCACTGCTTCAGGACGACTTAAAATACGATGTCTGGGTTGCAATGGCAAAAGCAACCACTCTAAAATGATCGCTGTATTTTCCCCCTTTTTCTTTTGCCATTGTAAAATAAGGGCAAAAGGTGAAGTGGGAACATTACAAACCAAAAAGGATAACGGATGATTTGCCATTCAGCGACCACACCAGCCAGTCTGAATCTTGCAGGACACAGCTTCTAGGGCAGCCCGCTGTTCTGGTGAACAAATTCGAGGACTGTTGGCTTCGGTGCCATGCAACCAGGATCGGAACGGTTGCAAATCATCGTTAGTGAGGCCAACTATATTACGAACCCACTGTAGATCTCCTAAAAGCCTTTGAGCATCATGCCGATTAGCTATTTGTGTAGTAAGAGTTACCTTCTGTGGTCGGATTTGAGCTTACGAGATGAGCCAGCCTAGATATTTCCATGGGGCTGAACGCTGAACCTTCTCAGGCGCCACAACCAAACCACATGATAGAAGGTGGTCAACAAGCCATTTCATTTGATCATCTGAAATCCCTTGTTCAGTGGCCAATAAAATATCGTCCATATAATGGTAGATCAGGATGTGAGGCCAATGCTGCCGTACTGAAACAAGTGCCCAATCTACAAAAGTCTGACACATCATAGGAGAGTTCTTCATTCCTTGTGGTAAAACAACCCATTCATACCGTTTGACTGGAGCAGCACGGTTTATTGATGGCAGAGTGAATGCAAATCTTTGCATGTCATCAGGATGTAAAGGAATCGTAAAGAAACAGTCTTTCAAGTCTAGCACGACAATTTGCCAATTCTGAGGGATCATCGTAGGAGTTGGAAGACCAGGTTGCAACGCTCACATCGCTAACATCTGATCATTAACCTTCCGTAAATCATGTAAAAGTCGCCATTTCCCAGTTTTCTTTGCTATCACAAAAATAGGAGTATTCCAAGGACTTGTAGAAGGTTGAATATGACCTATTTTCAGTTGTTCCTGCACCAATTCCTCAGCAATGTACAGCCATTCTTCTGTTATCGGCCACTGGTCTACCCAAATTGGCTTTTCTGTTAACCATGTAATCTTCAGTATGGGTGGCTGCCGATCGGTGGCCGTGGCGCAAAATGCTGATCAGTTGTCATAACTAGTCCCAATTGTGACAAAACATCCCGTCCAATCAACCCTGATAATGTGTGTGGGAGTTGCATTACATATGGCCGAACTACAATAGCTTGGCCGTCTTCAAACTGCAATTTAATCAAGTCTTTACTCTGTTTTGGGACTTTTGCACCTCCTACTCCTACCACTTGCGTGATTGGAGATTGCAGTTCCCAATTCTGGGTCCATATATGTTGATTAATGATAGTGACATCTGCCCCGGAGTCTAATAGAGGTTCCAGACTAATTTGTTGACTGCCTTTCTTCAATTGAATATTCTGATATGGTCTTTGATTAAGATCTAACGTGAAACACACCTCATGTCTGGTAGATCCAAAACCATCTTCTCCTCTTATCTTAGATGTCTGGCCTTGTTGTCTGAGTTGCTCATACGATTGTCGATGCGCAACAAGGCTGTCATAGGGAAGTATTTGAGCAATTTTACTTCCTTTTGGAATAGTAACAGGTGGTTGTAACACATAGGCCATAACTTGTACGTGTCCAGTAAAATCTGCATCAATTACTCCAGGTAAAACAATTACTCCTTGCCTTCCTGTCAAAGATTTCCCCAATAAAAGTCCTCCAACTGGAGAATTCACATTACACAAAGGTCCTTTTACTTCAGTTGGAATTAAAGTCACTTCTTTATTATTCAAAGTTACTTCTACTGTGGTTGCCATGTCCACCCCGAGACTCCCCTGGGTGGCTGGGATGTGCTGGTATAAGAAACCACATTTCTCATCTGCGTTGTTGGGGCCTGTACTTGTGTCTTCGCACGTAGACCCATAGCGCTGTGCTGCATGTTTCCTGACCTGTTATATCTACAAGCAGCAGTAGCATGTGAACCTAATTTACATTTGTGACACCAAACAGTCTTTGAACAAGTATGCCTCATGTGTCCAGATTCACCACATTGATAACAAATACCAAATCCTGATTTACCATCATTCTCTTTTTGATGTCCACCTATATGATTTGTTAAGGCTGCTGCAATTATATGCCCTTGCTCCCTCATCGCAGCAGTAAAGGCAGCCGCTTGGTTATTTTGTTCGGCTCAAGTAGCTCTAATCAACATTTCATCTATGGGACTTCCTTGGGGTAGTGTTGCTAAGATCGCCCTTGTTCTTGGGTTAGCCCCTTCAAAAGCGAGGGTGTGGAACAAATGTTCCTGCAGATCCGAAGGTAAAAAAGAATTGTCCTTTAATGCTGCAGACAAATGCTGCAGACAAATTGTCCATAGGGCTCCATTGTCCCCCGACGAACAGTGGTATAGGAAGCAGGTTTCTTAATGTCTGGCACAGAAAAAAGGGCTCGATGTGCTAAAGCTTGAGCAAGTTGATGCATTTGTATAGGATACTGCAACTGAACCTGCATAGTAAAGTCCCTGCCCAGGTAACATATCTGCCTGTACACCATAAAGTGTATCTCCTATATTTGGATCTATTTGCTTCCTCTACAGCTAGTCTCTTCCACTCCCTATCAAACATTAGATATTGAGAAGGAGACAATAATAGGGAAGCAAGTCCAGCACAATCAGCAGGTGAAAGAACGTCTGCTGTGAAAATAAACTGTATGATCTGTCGTGCAGCCTATGAACGCAGACCATGAGTAGTGACGGTTTGCTTCGCCTGTTGCAATATTTTCCAATCATGTGGCTCCCATTGTGCACCAAGATTATTAACCACTACTGGACAAGCTAACGAGCTAGTCACCTGCCAGTCACCCTCTAAAATAGCATCACGAACAACACCGGACCAACGCTGTGGAATTGGATCTTTTCTCGAGTTCAGCATCGGAGGGGTAGTTGGGCTAACTGGAGGAACTACAGGTATTGAAGTAGTAGGCAGGTTCATTTCAACTCGCTTTTCCAGTTTTCTTAATTTATCTATTACCTCCTGTAAGGATTTCTCTGTATTGTTATCACAAGGTTTCTCCCCACCTTCCTCCTCAAATTTGTCCAATGATGTTTCAGGACGAGGAGGATACGACATGGAACGGCGCTTTTGCCCAATTGGTGCAGCATGACTCGCTGCTCCTTCTTCCTGGGGAGGCTCAACAGGCTCTTCTAGTTTCAGCTCAGTTACAACAGACCCCAGAGGAGTAATTTCCTGTTTGTCTGCTGTCTTATCTAAAAAGTCCTGTACTGTTGAACACGCAGAGGCTGACATACCCTTCATAGGACGAGTATGCCCAACTCCGAAAAATGTAGCTGAGAGAAGGCTTAGGTGAATCACCCTTCTGCTCTATTGGCTTTTCTACCACATCTCCTCCCAATGCTTCTATAGCTGCCGCCGCCACTTTCTTTTCCACCTTCATAGTTTCCAGAGTGCTAATTATAGACCACCACGTAGCTGCTAATGCTTTAGCTTCTTTTCCTTCCTTACCTAACTCGATTGTAGTATCCCAGAGGCAATTTCCTACTTATCTCCATTCCGTAATACTAATCAATAATATGGGCTCGGGAATCTTATCCTTTTTTCATGCCCAGCAAACTAAAGCCTCCACTTCTTTTTCTTTAGTGCTCTCACCTCTCTTAAAGAGGATACTAGTTAAGAGCTTAATTGCTGCGTCTAATTCCATTGCGGTCTTCCTTAGTGCTCTTGCGGCGAATGAAGAGACGGGACGCAGCTTGATGCAAGCAAATGTCAATTTATTGTACAGAAGCACGAGTTTTTATACACACTTTCAGAAGCTGCGCGTTTTAAACAGATTGGTTCTTGAAGCTAAGCATTGCATACTAGGCAATATCCGATTGGTGGTTAACTACCAGCAATTAACAGCAAGGTGTTATCTTTCCTTGGCGCCATCAGTCTCCCACTCCCCTGTGCTCTGTAAACATGTCTCATCATGTTAATTGTTGTCTAGACAAGCTCGAGCACATTCCCCTCAGCTAACCGATTGCCACGCATGGTCCTAGTTTCCAGCCCGCTCCTGCATGCTCTCCCCTCTCTCAGAGAGGGTATCAGCGCAGAGGCCTGCTGCGTTTTTTTCATTGCGGTCTTTGTTAGTGCTCTCCCCTCTCTTAGAGAGGATATCAGTGGAGAGCCCTGCCGCATTTTATTTGTCGTGGTCTTACCTCTGCAGGGGTGCGATCTGCAGCTCTACACTGAACTCTGGACTCCGCTTTTCACCTTCCAGGTACCGCCCACCTCCGACCTCCAGCTCCCTATTCGGACAACTTCCCTTCGGGTCCAATGCTCGGAGACTTCTGCATTTAAGCGAACAGCATTGAAGCAAACCGCATTTAAGCGAACTGCATTTAAGCGAATAAATGGGTCCCTATTCGGGCACCAGACGAAGAGGGTCCCCCGTGGAGAGTCAGCCAAGTCATGACAATCACACCAATATGGCTACATGCCGTGCTCACTTTATTAAACAAACAGGTCATATTTATAACTTAAATCAACCGCTCACACGACTCTACACACAGGTGATTGGATAAAAGTATCTGGTCATGCGGGCGTCTGTGTCGCTGATTGGTGAGCATGCTGCAGGCGCCTGATCAGAGTATGTGGATTTCTTGGTTCCCAGGACTTGCTCTGCACCTGGCTACTTGTTTGTGCATAGCTTGTTTTCTTTCTCACACTGCTTGGTTCAAGGACAATTTAAAGTTGCTCTGCAGCTTCAACTAACAGGCCTGGGTTGTCCAACCCGGACAATGGTAACATATGTCCTCAGTCCTTTAAAAATTCCTCTGCACTGAACAACCTCAACTGTCTCAGCCTGTCTTCATAGAGAAGTGCTCCAGCCCTCTGATCATCTTTGTGGTCCTTTTCTGGACTCGTTTCAACTGGTCCATGTGCTTTTTAAGTTGGGGACTCCAGAGCTGAACGCAGTACTCCAGGCGAAGACTCAGAAGAGTGGAGTAGAGGGGGAGAATCACCTCCCTTGACCTGCTGGCCATACTTCTTTTGATGCAGCCCAGGATTCGGTTGGCTTTCTGGGCTGCAAGCACACATTGTTGGGCCATGTTGAGCTTTTCATCCACCAGCACCCCCAAGTCCTTCTCCTCAGGGCTGTTCTCAAGCCACTCTCCGCCTAGCCAGTATTGATACTGGGGGTGATACTGGCACACTGCATGTGCCCTTGACATTAAGAATTATGCTCATTTAGGAGTCTGAAGATCCTGTCTGGTCATTAGCAGGGTTGCTGTGTTGGGTAATCTACCTGGCTCCATGCTTGAGTGGAGCCAAGCAGGATTAGCTTCTGTTTCAGTGGAGAGCTCAGAGAACACATATAGCTGTGCTGTCAGCCTGACGCACTGGGGAATTTGGCTGCACCAGTTCCATTTAAGTTAATCCTGGACATTGTGTCAAAAGAGGAACATGCGGAGCAGCATGTGTGTGTGTTCGTGTGTGTGTATGTGGGAAGGGGGTCCAGGATCCTTTCGACATACTACTCTGAACAGCATGAGGGACATCTCTTTGGATCTGCCAACCACCATATCACATCTTGCCCCTCCTTTCTTGTCCACTTTGTCACTCCATCTTTAAGGCCCTTTGTCCCCTTATGACATTAAAATCATTTAAAGAAAGAAGATAAATCCACTCAACAAGAAAACTTCTATCTTTGTGCAAGCTTCACACTAGCCTGTTTTGCTTGATGACCCCATCTGGGCCATTCAGCATCTGCTCCAAGTACTGCTGCAAGGTAAGCTCTACTGGTGACAAGACAATAGCCAAAGAAGTCCACAGAGCTTTCAATAAGGCAGAAATAACACCAAAGTATAAAGGAGCAAAGAAAATACATACTGCAGACGCAATCAGGACCATAATCGACTCAGCCGTGCATCCTCTCTGGCAGTGGTCTCATGTTATAGCTGCATGCAAAGGTCCTCAATAAGATGGTGCCCCAGCGTGCTAAGCACTCAGCAAACCATTCTTGCCCTGGTGTGCTTTCACCTGCCTGATTTAGGATGTGTCAGAGGATGGGCAAATAACTGCATGTTGATAAATGGAGAACACATTCCCATGGGGAATCTCAGTTAGAGAAAGTTACATGTAAGACAAGAGGGGCTCAATTCCCCCCTTGCTACTAGGAACAGCTACAGACCTAATTAATTATTTCAAGCAATACTGTATTACTCAGTGCAATTTAAAATGGTTACCTGTTCAGTTGTATGGATGTGTCTAGCTGCTTTATGATGAGGGAAGATAGTAATGGAGCATGTGAAGCAGAATGGACTTAACATGAACGTGTCTATGTTGAAAATCAGATTCAAATATATCCTTACAATTATTCCTCTGGTTTCAGTCTTTAAACGAAATCATAACCAGTTTTAATAATACTTTCCTGTTTTTAAAAAATTAAGTGCTGAACAGCTTCTTTGGTACATGTTGCTATGCGTTGCATTGGTTTTGCCTATGCATTGACCAAAACCAGAAATTGCAAAAGTGGCCATACGCTTTGGTCTCCTGCAGAACTGCTCCTTTTGCAATTTCAGGAAAAGCAGACAAGCCAGGAATTCGGTGAACATCACTCTGTGCTATGCTGAAGAGCTATTTGGAGGGTCAGACCACCCCCTAAATCCATAGTTTCCATTTGTCCCAAGATAGTGAGTGACTCTGGCTATGGTCAGACAGTGGTGGGTGGAGAGTGGTTTAGGAAGCCATCACCTCTCACTGCCACTGTGCTTGACCGCATGCATCCCCCTCATTTGAGGCAGCCTGATTGGCACAAATGCCATTTGGTGGCAGACTAGGCTGATTTGCTTCCTTTGCACCATGGGTTGGAATCACACAGATGCTGACTGCTCCTGTCTCTTTGCTGAGAGCCAATGGCTGAACCTTGCTGCCTCAATTGCTTTTGAACTTGCCTGACTAGGAGGAGATGGAGCTTTCTGCTATGGGGACATTGCAGTGTGGGTCCATGGGATTTGCTGCAGTGGGAAGACAAAGAGAAATTAATCTGGTGTGACAAAGTTCTATTTTTCTATATTCAAGGTCTGTGAGATGAGATTTTGGGATGTATTTGCCTTTGTCCCCCACTACCAGTCAAGACCGTTTCAGAGGCTGAGGACTGCAGCAATTCCCTGAATTCTACCTTCTCAAGCAAGCTGAGGATTTAAGTTACACAGTAAATAAAATTAATCTGTTCACATCCTGCTGAATGATCAACAGAATCTTGAGCAAAGGGAGAAAGAATGAAGTGCTGACTACAACTTCCAATTCAAGCCCAAGTCCCAATTTCAGCTCACTTGCATCATTTAGCTTGGGGACATTAGCATGCTTCTAGTTAACACTGGAATCTTCACTACCTTTCACCTCTGACAGTTTTTGTCAGCGAGGACTGTGTCACTTCTTAGAGAGATTTCAGGATACATACATCAATAGGGGCTTTGCCTCCAGGATGTATAGAAAGGGAGGTATAAGAATGCTGTGTGCTATGGCCATGCTGACTCCAACGAGAGCTGCACTCCCCAGGGAGATTTGAAGAGTGTAAGTGTGACCACACAGGTGGCATTAGTGCAGCTGATGGCTGTGCCTCCCTGCATAGGAAAAGCAGGCAAAAGAAAAGTGATTTTAACTAAATGGGTAGCAGAAATGAAAATGATCTGTCTGTGGCCAGCCCTCTGCTCTGAATACAGGAAATATGGTTTAAAGCCAATATGTGCTGGGTGCCAGTGATGATTATTCAGGACAGGCCATCTGAATCATGATTGTTTCACCCAGCTTCAGAAAAGACTCTTCAGATAAGCAAGGGTCAGATAGCTAAGTCATCCCACTATCAAGTTGTGCAAGACAGTATTTTTAGCTGAAGTATGTTGTTTTTGCTGACCCAGTCAAACTTGGGGAAATTAGTGAACTACATCTAATTGTGAGAACTGGCTAGCAAAAGCACGCATATAAATCTGTCTTCCAAGGTCCATCTTAGACCAGGTTTTAAGCATCCAACTAGCTGCATTTTCTTATGTTTTGCTGATCTGACTGCTGCTCTGTCCCTTTGACGTGGCTGAGCTGTCACAAACACCAACAGGCTTTGAGTGGTTTTAAGCTCCCCTGAAGGCCTGACCAGACACAGAACTGGTATATGACCTAGGGAGTACAAAGACAATGTTTGCATCTCTTTTCCAGGGACACAGCTCTTAACTTCTTGTATAGGAGCTACTGCAACAAGCAGTCAGCGCACTGCATGCAGAGCAATGCAGGGCTCATACTAAGATAATGCTCACCAAGAGTGCTGGCTGCACAAGTTACAGAGAGGTTTCTGATGGGCAGGCTTTGCATTTCCCTTCAGAAAGCACACACCAAACAGAAGCACCATGCTATTCCTTAGCACAGAGGACAGGTAAATGACTGCTCTGGGCCTGACCAAAGCTATCATCTACTTACACCACAAGCATCTCCAAAAGTGGCTTTATAGTCCAGCAGCATGTCACCATCCCCTAGACACACTGTATCAGCCCCAAATATCATTATCTGTCATTCATGTGATTATAGGAAGGAATGACTTCTTTGTTTATATCCACTATTGGGCTTTGATGTGTAGGAGAGCAGGGCATCCAGTGTAGTTAGCCAGCTAACAAAGAAAACCTTATGGCTGTAAACTTCAGGGAAAAAAATTACTATTTTGAACACAGAGTATTTTACCTCTTCATGGCATGGTATAATCGCAAATCATCTATGTGAAACAGTAAGCTATATTTTACTGATGGGAGAAACTATTTAACTGATTTAACTTAAAGCCACGTAAAGCACCTGTGGCAGCAGGGGAGGAGAGAACTGTGATTCCCAGCTCCCAGTCCTCTGCCTGAGCTGTCTCTGCAGCCATTTTATTTAGACAGGTTGTGACTATGTAGCAGCAGGCAGCAATTAATCTATCTTCATCTTTGAACATCTTTTTGTACTGATTTCAAAGGCATCTATTGTCACAGTTCCCATCTCACAAGGGCATCGTGTTGTGATTCAGCTTGTGCTTTTTCACTTAATTTTTAAAGATTGAGCCTTTTATTCCTAATGGCTGCAAAATACTGAATAGAAAGATTTCATTCATCACTTTCAAAACTGGAATATGTAAACAGCATCAATTTTATTTAAATGTGGGGTTTTTTTAATCATTCACATTTACCTTTAGAAAGGGATTTATTTGGTATTTTCATGTACTTTTCAAAGAATGTTTTTCCTGCCAGCCAGAAGAACAAAGTTAGATATCTGGGGGAGTGTTTGTAACCTAACAAACCCAGCTAAAAAGTTTCAGTTTATAAACTGAACTCTACAAAATATAATCCATAAAACTGAGCTACTCTCTCCTGTAACATATTTTAAAGGGACAGAGAAAATTAAGTTATTTCACCTGGAAAAAACTTCTTTAAATACCCCCTCATCATTTCTAGTCTACTGAACACAGGTTTAAAGACTAAGCCATTTGCTTGACCCTGCTGTATGGTGTATCAGAAAAAAAAAAAGAAAAAGGAGTCTATTAAATGCAATTTAACTCTCTTCATTTAAATAGTTCTCCATTTAAAGCATCACTTATCCTAAAGGCATAATCTACCAGATGATAAACAGTTAATATTAGTGCCCACATCACATTTGCTATGGGTTCTGATGTTCTCTGAAGAAGCATTAAGGTCACTGAGGCATGTAGTAAGTGTGATGTGCATTTGGGAGAGTAACAGTACAAATTTGCTTAGCTGAATATTCACAGCCTTCAGTTACACAAGAGATCATCACATATTGCATATCTGTATAAAAAATCCCCACTTGAATACAGCCTGACATAAGTAGGCTTGAACTGCATACACAATCAAATGTCCATGTTTGCATGAGTCTAAAATGCACACTAAATGATTGGTCTATGGCAGAGAGCATGTGTTTTATAGCCTAGATAAACTACAGATTTATTTTTACTATGTTGTAATTGGGAAAGCTTTCACTGGCTGGCAGATACCACTGCTTAGAATGACTTCTTGAGTTCCCGTCTAGTAGTCTAGTAGCCAAAACAAATAAGGACAGAGGTACTAATACCACAGGCAGTATGTAAGCTTGGAAGGGACTCACAGCTTGCTGACTCCAGCATCCTGCTTGGAGATGACCCTCGGACTTTTCTTGCTCTCAGGACTGGACTGCAGCTAACAGTCCCAGATGTGTTTCTGGCCTTGATTTAGCAGCAAAATGACATGTATTTGATCCATTCTGTTTTATCATCTGCTGCATTGGGTGTCTACAACCCTATGCATTTAAAAAAAAATATCTGTATTTTCCATCTAATAAAATGAAAGCAGATGGAAAAAGCGTCCTGGTTTTGGCTGGGCTAGAGTTAATTTACTTCTTAGTAGCTGGTACAATGCTGTGTTTTGGATTTAGTATGAGAATACTGTTGATAATACACTGATGGTTTTAGTTGCTGCCAAGTAATGCTTACTCTAAATCAAGGACGTTTTCAAGTTTCCCATGCTCTGCCAGTGAGTGGGTGCACAAGAAGATGGTGAGGGAGCGGAGCATAGCCAGGACAACTGACTCGAACTAGCCAAAGGGATATTCCATGCCATAGAATGTCATGCTGAGTATATAAACTGAGGGGAGTTGGCCAGGGTCTGTCAGTCGCTGCTCAGGGACTGGCTGGGCATCGGTCATCGGGTGGTAAGCAACTGTATTGTGCATCACTTGTTTTTTTTCTCCTTTTTTATTTTATTCCTCTCTCCCTCTCTCTTCTTTTCATTACAATTGCTATTATAATTATTACATTTTATTTTATTTCAATTATTATATTGTTCTTATCTCAACCTAAGAGTTTTACCCTTCCAATTCTCCTCCCTATTCTGCTGGGGGGGGAGGCGGGGGGAGTGAGTGAGTGGCTGCATAGTATTTGTTGCCAGCTGGGGTTAAACCATGACAAAAAGCCAACCAGGCTGGTTAAAATGCTGAATGGATGGATACTCCTCACTCTCACACTTTGAAAAATCCCTGCTCAGCAGTATGATACCTACTGTTTTCTTCCCCAGGAAAGGAAAAGAGTGAGCATTATTAACTTAGCATGCCACTCTACAAATATTCTGCTCACTAGAAGAGGACTTTCAGCCTTTGTTTCACTAGATGAACTGGCTATTTACTATGAATCTCTGTGGGAGAACAGAATCTGTACAGCCCAGGGTGCCTTTTCCTGCTATTCAGTTTATCAGTCCCAGTCCCGGGTACCTGGATCAGCAGCAGCTCAACTGGAGAGTCATCCCACACAGCAAACCTGTTCCCTTAACAGGATTACTGACCTGATCTTGATCTCTCCCTTAGCGAGACTGCCATTGCCTGGAAATTTGACAAACAGCCTTAGAGCTCAATTAGCTATTTAATAAGCTTATGATTAAGCTTTTATTAATTAGGTTGGCAGGAATTTATTTCAGAGGGATACTGGCCTGAAATGTAATACGTCTCCTCTTGGAGCAGGGTTGGGGATCTTTGTATGAGCCCTTGTGTGCAGCATGCCCCAACACTTCTCTCTTCTGCTGCAGAAGTACCTACAAAAGCTGTTTGGGTGGCATGTGGGGCTGCTGCCAGATCACTGCAACATGGTGACCCCTGGGGACAGCTCAGCATTACAGCCCAGTGGTTATACCTGGCGCATCTCAAAGATTTCTGCTCCTCTTTTCTGAAGTCTTGCCAGACAGTGTGGAGAGAGGCAGGCAGGGTTTATCTAGGGCAGCTGCAGACCTCACAAGTACAGTTTCAAAGAGCCTAGCCCATCATTTTGATGTCCACGCTGCTCTCACCTGGATTCAGGTGGCTGGCCCACCCCAGGGGAGGAGCAGGAACTCCTTTCCTTTTTCTCTTTGCAGAGGGCTTGGAGAAAGCTCATGGCTTCATCTCTAGCTGTATGCCACATGCTCTGAAGGATGGGGCCCGCACGGTGCTGTAATCTTGTAAGGTGCCTCAGCAGAGGGGGTGGGATGCTCCATCTTCCTCCTCCAGCTTGAACCCTGCTTTGGCAGAGAAATCAGAACTGGGCTCAGGGATTAATCCCAAACTATCACAAATGATTAAACCTTTTCTCATCCTCAAGAGATCCCCTGTCTCCTTTCTCAGGTAGGGATGCAATCTAGCAGCATTAGGCAGTAGAGGAATGGCAGAGGGCTGCTATTGCTAGCTATTTTATGTTCCTTAGTGTCCTCTTCCTTCCAGGGATGAGACGCAGGGCTGAGGGTTTGGCAGCTGCCTTTTCCTTCCACCTCTCAAGGGGACTGATGACAAAACACAGCCATGCCTTGAATGGCAGAGAGAAACAGAACTGGCCAGAGAAAGTTTATGTCCCTGCTGAAACCCCTGAGAAAGGGGCTTGAAAGACAAGATGAAGGGGGCTTTCTGGGCCCTAAGTTGCTGGCTGCAGCTGCTTTGAGTGCTGCAGGAGGGGAAGTAGGGCTGGGGGATGAGACATGTTATCCCAAACCAGAGCCCTGCATCTGGAAATCAGATGTGTTCGCTGCTGAGCTGAAGCCTCTGTCAAAGGAGTGGCAGTTCTGGTCACAGGGAGAGTTCAAAGGGACTCATGGAAGAGCCTGACTCACACTGAAGATAACAGTAGCATACAAGTAAAGATGATGACAGTTCTTAATATACAACTCTGATGTCAATGAAACATGATTTAGTATTTTAATGCTGATGTATTTTACATCTTTTTTAACCTTTTGTCAGGACAGTGTGTGGGGTAGCAATGCTCAGAAGCAGTTTGCTAACACAAGGTGTCATGCACTGGCATGCCCATTCAGGGCTGCAGTTATGGAAGTGCCACCCCAGTGCTACTCGCTGCTGGACCACAGGCAGCCTCCATGGAGAGAGGATGGGTAGTAAAGCACTGCTAGCCTGAGCAAGGTTTAACACTGCCTTTGGGGGGGACTGTAAAAGGGAGCCTGGGCAAAGGGGAGGCAGGTATAACCTAGACTCTGAATGTCAGACCCCATACCTTACTCCACAGGTTAGTAATCCTTTGCAAAGACTCCTGTTTTTCTGTCTTGCTGCAGCTAAAGGCCTGATGAGATCCCATTGATTGGCAAATGAGACCAAACAGCAGGTGGGGGAGTTTTCTGACTGGATACTGCACATCTGCTGCTGGAGCAAGCAGCAGGATGTGCAAGGTACAAAACCCTACAGAATGCAATTTAGAGCAAAAGACGTGAGGAGCTGGGGATTGTTATCTTAAGGCATGGTGGGATTTCAGAGAGCTTTTGCAGAGATACAAGCCTGCTTTGTTTTTCTTTTTGCTACATGTTTTTGTAAAGAAACTAGTTTTCCTGTTCATAATCTGTTTTGAATCAATAACACAGACTACCATGCCAACCAACTGCATGCAGGACTAGTAGTATCAACTGTCATTTTTTTTTGCCTGATTATTTCATTATTTCTCTCCATACAAGCATCACCAACTTTGAGTCATACTGAATCTCAAATTACCCCGGAGACAGAAAGTAAAGGTAATGGGATTATCTGTCTTGGAGACAATTTCAGTGTGAATCAACTTCAGAAGCCCTCCTTGAATGCACAGGCTGGGGGGCTCTGCAGGAGACAGGGAGCAGGAATGAGGTACCAATTCCCCGGAGGCAAGAAGTTCAAGCAAGTGCAGGGAGAATGAAGGAAGTGTGGTATGTGTACACACACATGCACGTACACACGACTCCTTCCTTCCCCCCCCCCCCCCCCCTCCCCCGTTCAATAATGCTCTCAAGCCTGGAATCTCTTTCTCATGTACAATATGCTGGAAAGAGCCTGGCTTTTGCCAAGACCCAAACAGAAACAGCTTTAACATTCAGATTTCCTGACAGTCTCTCCACCCCACTGATGCTGACATACGCATTGCTCAAACAGGATCAGGAAAAGCTATGAACAGAGTGAAAGGTGGTAGAAAATACTTTGCTTTCAACAGGCCTTTGTGGCTGCTAACAGCTGCACTTGCAAGGTGAACGGAAGGGAAACACCAAGCTTTGGGGAATAAAAAACCTTCAGGTCAGCACCAGTAGAGATGTGGAGGAAGCCCAGGGACTGACAGCCTTGTCCTTTCCAGGGATGGCACTTAAGCTATAATTTGGGAGCACTGGGATCTGCTGAGCTGTCTTCAAGAGTCTGTCCTCAGGCAGCATGTGCATTGGGGGAACGAGGGGAAGAATCATAATTTTCTGATCACCCAATACACAACCCAGCAGTCAGCTGAGTGAGTAGACATGCCCTGACTTGGAGCCCACAGGGATAAAAAATGAGGAGAGCCAGAAACACAACTCAAGCTGGCATTTTTCTACCCCCCCCCATCTGTTCCCTGGGCGCCTTAAGTCACATTGGCTCAGCCCAATGACAAGAACAAGGTTTCCTTCTACCAGTTTTTCAGGGGCCAGTAACATAAGGTAGAGCAAGCTGCCTCTCCTCTCTTGATCATGCTGTGACAAAGCTGTCAGAGCAGCTCTGATGGCGTCACCTCTGCAGCAATGTCTGGTGAGAAAGGCACAGCAAGCCATCGCTCTTCCATGTCCTTCTGGAAAGGATGGTATCAGAAACCGGGGACAGAAAGTAATTTCTTCTGTAAATTGCATCAAATTAACATCAAATTAAAGGCAGCAAGCTGGAATAAACAGGAATCCCAACAAAGTGCTTCTGCTCTTTCTGTGCTGGTGAGGGTGCTTTGCAACAGCAAATTCCATTAACACAGAGAGGTAAATTTGGGGGTTAAACCTACTACACTTTGCTCACTGGAAAGGCCTCAGCACCTGGGACAAGTGACCGTATGGTTTTCTTACTTTACTCACAGTGCTAAATACGCTGTGCTTGCTTTGGCTGACCTTATGAAAAACTACACTTAGGATTCACCACTATCTCCATAATCCAGTCATCTGCAGAAACTTCAGGAAGGTCAACAGACATCTGCCAATGACAGTGCAAGGCATCACCCTGAGAGTTTGTGTTTACTGGGTATATCTGACATTCTCCAAGTTAAGCTACCATTTGCAACTAGGATCAGACAGCTAAAATTATCTCCCTAACTTGCTGTCTCAGAGAGGTTTTTAGTACCTAAAAAAGTCTCAAAACATTGTTGGGCCAAAGGAACAAAGCAAAAGTCAGTGCTTGGGTAGATGGTGCCCATGGGGCACTCTCCCTCTGGAAATCTTTGAGGACCAAGGCCACCAGACTTGGGTGACTTCAACACTGCTGGACAGGCAGAGGGTTCTGTATGTAGCAAACCCTAGAGGTTTTAAGGAACTTCCCCAAAGAAGAGGTTTTACAGCATTGGCCATTTACAAATAATGACATATCACTACTTACCCTTTTCTTCTGCATAAAATACCACGTTTCCTCCACAGAGCACAGCTCAGAGTACTCAGCCTTTCAACAAACCTGGTTTTTAACCACTGCTAAGGGCACTCTTGAGTGCTAACTACATGATGAGTACTCAGGAAGCAAGACTAAATAATTTGTTGAGGTGAAGGACCACAAGAAATGTACTCACACATCTCCATTTTTAGATCTCCAAATATTCTCTGCTTAATTTTTCACCCTTCTGTGATTCTGCCTCTGGATTATAGAACTAGTCTGTGAGGTCTAACAAGTTGCTTTTTTGTTGTATTCTGTGTTTGAAAAGTTTTAGTATTGTTCTGTAACCTTGTTAGATGTAACAATCAGCTTTTCATAAGCATCTCTTTGTTCCAAATTCCAAGATCATGAAAAATAATTTCTTTCTTTTGGGCTACAAGCAACACATCAGTTTGCTCCAGATCAGAATTCATTTTTTCCCCAAGGCAACCTCCACACTTTTAACAGTCTTGAACATTTGCCTACTGCCTCCACTCTCCTAAATTCCTCATAAGAATATCAAACCAGTGTTTTTCAAGTTACTAAAATAGTAGACTTCATTCTTCAGGATGGATTTTAACTTTCTCTGCTTAAAAACTGTTCCCCTGTCCTAAAGAAAATATACATGGGATGCAAATGGGAAAAAACATGGGATGGGAGGATTCACCCACTTTTGTATTTTCTTCTGTCCTTTCTCTTAATTATTTATGCAATGCAGAAGGTAGGGATCTGTGTGTGACAGCTAGCTTCTGGGTCATGATCTTCTGCAAAGTCCCCTTAAAATTCCAAATTACAGAAGAAAAAAATCCTTCTATCAATCTGACAATTAATTACTGTCCTGGGTTTGGCTGGGATGGAGTTAATTTTCTTCTCAGTAGATGGTACAATGCTGTGGTTTGGATTTAGTATGAGAATAATGTTGATAATACACTGATGTTTGTGGCTGTTGCTAGGTAATGTTTATTATAATTAGGATTATAATCCTAAGTCAAGGACTTCTCAGTTTCTCAGGCCCTGCCAGTGAGAAGGCTTGGAGGGGCACAAGAAATTGGGAGGGGACACAGCCAGGACAGGTGACCCGAACTAGCCAAAGAGATATTCCATACCATGGGACGTCATGCTGAGTATATAAACTGGGGGGAGTTGGCTGGGACCTGCTGATTGCTGCTTGGGAAATGGCTGGGCATTGGTCATTGGGTGGTGAGCAACAGTACTGTGAATCACTTGGGTTTTATTTTTCCCCTTGGATTTTATTCCTCTCTCCCTCTTTATCCTTTTCATCAAAATTATTATATTTCATTTTATGTCAATTAATAAATTGTTCTTATCTCAACCTTATCCCAATTCTCCTCCCCATCCCACCAGGGGATGGTGGGATGTGAGTGAGTGAACAGCTGCATGGTACTTAGTTGCTGGCTGGGGTTAAACCAGCACAGTCCTTTTTGGTACCCAACATGGGGCTCGAAGGGTTGAGATAACGCCAGACCTGACTAGATTGTGTTAAAACAAAATTGTTATAAATATTCATTGTACTGGTTTAATAATCACTGGCCACAATGTTGCTCTCAGAGTTGCTGCCCATGATCTCTGGGCTGTGTTATGTACTTACCATCAGAGTCATAGAATCATTTAGGTTGGAAAAGACCTTTGAGATCATCAAGTCCAACCATTAACCCAGGACTGCCAACTCCATCACTAATCCATGTCCCTAAACACCGCATTAACGTGTTTTTAAATACCTCCAAGGATGGTGATTCCACCACCTCCCTGGGCAGCCTGTTCCAATGATTGACAACCCTTTCAGTGAAGAAATTTTTCCTCATATCCAATCTAAACCTCCCCTGGTGTAACTTGAGGCTGTTTCCTCTTGTTCTGTTGCTTATTATCTGGGAGAAGAGACTGACACCCATCTGTTTACAAACCTAGTTGTAGAGAGCAATTAAGGTCCCCTCTGATTCTCCTTCTCTCCAGACTAAACAACCCCAGTTCCCTCAGCTACTCCTCATAATACTTGTGCTCCAGACCCTTCACCAGCTTTGTTACCCTTCTCTGGACACACTCCAACACCTCAATGTCTTTCTTGTAGTGAGGGGCCCAAAACTGAACACAGGATTTGAGGTGCAGCCTCACCAGTGCTGAGCACAGGGGGACAATTACTGCCCTAGTCCTGCTGGCCACACTATTTCTGATACAAGTCATGGCGCTATTGGCCTTCTTGGCCATCTGGGCACACTGCTGGTTCATATTCAGCTGGCTGTCAACCAACATCCCCATGTCCTTTTCTGCTGGGCAGCTTTCCAGCCACTCTTCTCCAAGCCTGTAGCATTGCGTGGGGTTGTTGTGACCCAAGTGCAGGACCCAGCACTGAGCCTTGTTGAACCTCATACAACTGGCCTCAGCCCATTGGTCCAGCCTGTCCAGATCCCTCTGCAGAGCCTTCCTACCCTCAAGCAGATCAAACCCCCTCACCCCCAACTTGGTGTTGTCTATAGTCTTCCTGAGGGTGCACTCAATCCCCTCATCCAGATCGTCGATAAAAATATTAAACAGAACTGGCCCCAATACTGAGCCCTGGGGAACATCACTGGTGACCAGCCGCCAGCTGGATTTACCTCCATTCACCAGAACTCTTTGGGCTCAGCCAGCCTTTTACCCAGTGTAGAGTCCACCTGTCCAAGCCATGAGTAGCCAGTTTCTCCAGGAGAATGCTATGGGAGACAGTGTCAAAGGCTTTACTATAGTCCAAGTAGACAACATCCACAGCCTTCCCCTCATCCACTAGTCAGGTCATCTTGTCGTAGATCAGGTTCATCAAGCAGGACTTGCTTTTCATTAACCCATGCTGGCTGGACCTGATCCCCCGGTTGTCCTGCATGTACCATGTGATGGCACTCAAGATGATCTGCTCCATAACCTTCCCAGGCACCAAGGTCTGGCTGACAGGCCTGTAGTTCCCCGGATCCTCCTTCCGGCCCTTCTTGCAGATGGGCATCACATTGGCTAACCTCCAGTCTTCTGGGACCTCTCCAGTTAACCAGAACTGTTGATAAATGATGGAGAGTGGCTTGCTAAGCTCCTCTGCCACCTTCCTCAGTACCCTTGGGTGGATCCCATCTGGCCCCATAGACTTGTGTGTGTCTGAGTGTAGCAGCAGGTCACTAACCGTTTTTCTCCTGGACTGTGGGGACTTTTGTTCCTCGTCCCTGTCTTCCACCCCATGGGGCTGAATACCCTGAGGGTATCTGGTCTTGCTATTAAAGACTGAGGCAAAGAAGGCATCAAGTACCTCAGCCTTTTCCTCATCCTTTGTGGCAATATTCCCTGCCACATCCAATAAGGATGGAGATTATCCTTGGCCCTCCTTTTGTTTCTAATGTATTTGTAAAAACATTTTCTGTTATCTTTTACAGCAGTGGTGAGCCTGGGTTCTAACTGGGCTTTCACGTTTCTAATCTTCACCCTGCATAACCTCATGACATCCTTATAGTCCTCCTGAGTTACCTGCCCCTTCTTCCAAAGGTGGTAAATGCTCCTTTTTTCCCTGAGTTCCAGCCAAAGCTCTCTGTTCAGCCAGACCAGTCTTCTGCCCTGCTGGCTCGTCTTTCTGCACATGGGGATGGCCTGCTTCTGTGCCTTTAAGACTTCCTTCTTGAAGCATGCCCAGCCTTTCTGGACCCCTTGGCCCTTCAGGACTGCCTCCCAAGGGACCCTGTCAACCAGGCTCCTAAACAGACCAAAGTCTGCTCTCTGGAAATCCAAGGTAGCGGTTCTGCTGATCGCCCTTCTTACTTCTCCGAGAATTGAAAACCCTATCATCTCATGATCACTATGCCCAAGATGTCCTCCAACCACCACATCACCCACCAGTCCTTCCCCATTTGTAAACAAAATGTCCAGAGGGGCATCTCCCCTTGTTGGCTCACTGACCAGCTGTGTCAGGAAGTTTTCTTCCACACACTCCAGGAACCTCCTAGATGGTTTCCTGTCTGCTGTGTTCTATTTCCAGCACACACCCGGTAGGTTGAAGTCCCCCACGAGAACAAGGGCTAGAGATCATGGGACTTCTCCCAGCTGCTTGTAGAATGTTTCATCTACCTCTTCATCCTGGTTGGGTGGTCTATAACAGACTGTCTGCCTTATTGGCCTTTCCCCTGATTCTTACCCATAAACACTTAACCCTTTTGTCACCATCATTCAGCTCTAGGCAGTCAAAACACTCCCTGACATACAGAGTTACTCCCACTGCTTCTCCTTCCTTGCCTATCCTTTCTGAAGAGTTTGTAGCCATCCATTGCAGCGCTCCAGTCACATGAATTATCCCACCATGTTTCAATGATGGTTACTGTCATAGTTTTCCTGCTGTACAATGGCTTCCAGCTTCTCCTGCTTGTTGTCCATGCTTCGGGCATTGGGATAGATGCACTTCAGCTGTGCTATGGATCTCACCTCCAACCCTGGCATGGCACCCCCAGGCTCATCTCTAATGAGATTGGTTTTATTCCCTTCCCCCTTCAAATCTAGTTTAAAGCTCTCTTGATGAGCCTTGCTAGCTCCTGACCTAGAATCCTTTTCCCCCTTTGAGATAGGTGAACCTCATCTGTTGCCAGCAGGCCTGGTGCCATGTAAACTGGCCCATGGTCAATCCCCCCGAAATTTAGCCATTGAGACCAGGCCCAGAGCCAGGTATTGATCTGTGTGACCTTCTGATTACACCCCCCATTGTTCCCTGAAACTGGCAGAATAGAAGAAAACACTCCTGAATCTTTGACCAGTTGCCCCAAAGCCATGAAGTCTCTCTTGATTGCCCTCAGACTTCTCATTTGGACTTCATCACTGCCCACTTGGAAGACCAGTAATGGGTAGTAATCAGAGGGCTGTACCAGACAAGGGAGTTTTCTAGTAACATCCCTTACCTGAGTCCCAGGGAGGCAGCAGACTTCCCTATGGGTTGGGTCCAATTGGTATATTGGGTCCTATGTTCCTTTCAGAGTGGAGTCGCTGATGACAACCACCCTTCATTTTTCCTAGCAGAGGTGGCTGTGATGCATGGGATTGACTGACTTTCCCTAGGGAACTCCTCCAACCTGGATGGGCTTTTGTTTGCATCATCATTTTCCTGGCCCTCAGGTTCCAGAGCTGCATACTTATTGTATGGGGGTACCTGGGAAGGTGAAGTAGGCTGGAAGGTGATTTGCCTGCTGTCCCAAGCAGGGACTTGTTTCCATTCTTCCCCATCACTTAAGACCCTTCCTTCTGCTTGGTGGAAAGAGGGTAGGGGAGCTTCCACTTCTTGTGATGTGTCCATCTGGTGCATTTGTCTCAGTGATGGTAGAGTGGCTCCACCAGTCTATCTCCCTCTCACACTCCCTGATACTCCTTAACCTTTCTACTTCCTCTTCAGCTCTGCCACCAGGCTGAGCAGATCGTTCACCTGGTCACACCCCACACAGTTGTTATCTCTGCTGCTCTCTTGTAGCAGTGACAGGCTCAAACACTCCATACAGCCCAGTGACCTGGACAGCTGCATGATTACATAGGAGCTCTGTCTGGGTTGCCATATACCTTCTGGTGCTGTCTTTTGGCCCGGTGGAAACCATGGCTAGGTTTCTTATGGGAGGGCAATGACCACTATTGGAATTCACCTCCTTGAGCTGTTAAGGGGATGGCACCCTTCCTGCATGCCCTCCCTGTGCAAACTGATGCACCATGCTCCTAGTCACTCGAGCTCCCTGGGGGCTACTTTTGTACCTGTGGGGGTTTGGCCACCTTCACTCCTGGCCCCGCCTATGCTGAGTCAGAGCTGCCACTAGTCAGGGTCTCAATGCTTCCTGCTGCGGGGGTAGGGGAACCCTCTTTCTCTCTCTCTGCCCTTCTCAGTTTTGCCAATTCACTGAAAGCTTGGTGCAATCCTCCACTCCAGAACACATCTACTGGAGTAGCACACCCCGGAGACTTCCAAAGACGGAGACTTGCAGTATGTGCTCCCTGTTGTGCTGTTTATTGCCCGTGGAGCCTGGGCTAAAGTTATCATTGTGTTGTACTATATAGCGCGGGGTTCTGGTATGATGGCCACGCTGGTCATGAAACTTATCTGGTCTGGGTACTCAGCATTGCCGTCACCTCTGTACTTCGGGTGCCCTCTGGCGGGGAATATTAACAACTGCACCTTTGGCTTTTCCTTTTCGGAGAGCCAAACTATGGGTGAGGCCAACCTATATTTCTACACCTTCCCCTTCTCCAGGCTTACAGGAGCGTTTAAGACTTTTGAAAATTTTGAATATCCTTGGGATGTTGGAACCAGCATAGCGCTGGCCTTGATCCTATTGCTAGGAAAGCTGAATGTGTTTCAGAACTTGTTGAGAAATAAGCAACTAGTTGTGGGTAGTCCAACCTCCACAACAGGCACTGTGGCTACTGAAACCCCAGCGACAGGCATTGCATCTACTCCAACTGCTGCAACAAGCACTGCAGCTGTTCAAATCCCAGTGACAGGCACTGCATTTGCTCCAGTTGCTGTGGATATTTCAATCCCTGCAACAGGCACTGTGGCTACTCAAACTCCAGCAATAAGCACTGCAGTTAGTCAGACCATGGCAACGGGCACTATGGCTACCCAGACCCTGGCAATGAGTGAAACAGAGGACCAACCCATATCAGTTATCAGTTGCCCCTATACAGAAGAAGAAATGGACATGAAAGACAGCTCGTTTAGTAAAGAAGAATGAAGCAAGGCCATCATAGAAACAGGAGAAAGAAGCAGAACAAGAGGTAACCACTCAGTCCCTAGCCCTGAATAAACTGCAGGATATGTGAAAAGATTTCATCCCTCATCCAGGTGAGCATATTATCACCTGGCTGCTTCCATACTGGGATAACAGGGATAATAGTGTGGAATTAGAGGGTAGGGAAGCCAAACAGCTGGGATCACTTTCTAAAGAAGGGGGCTTCTGGAGGTGACTCCTGTCAAGCACAAAGGAAAGGCATCCCTTCAAGGAGAATATTACATGTTGCCCAGGCAAGTGGACTGGAATAGAGAGAGATATCCAGCACCTGAAGGAATTAGCTGTGAAAGAGATGATTTGTTATGACCTGAACAACGTGCAGTTACCCATAGATCCTGATGAAGTCCAATGCACATGACCCATACAGCGGAAATTTAAATAGAGTGCACCATCATGATATGCCAACTCATTGGCAGTAATGAGCTGGAGAGACGAAGCCCTACCAATGGCGTTTGAAGTGGCTCACCACCTCTGGGAATACAAGGATAACATCTCTACTTACCTCACCTCAGCTGTGAAGAAACTGGCCCAACGACTCAAAGAGGATAGAACCTACTCCCCACCTGTATGAATCCACATCTGATATTAACAGTAAGTGCTCTTATGCTCGAGAGGGAGAACATAGGAGGTACACACCACATGGTACCCTGTAATTTTACCTGTGGGACCACAGAGAGGACATGAGGAGGTGGGATGGAAAACCTACCTTGATACTGAAGGCACAGGTATGTGAATTGCAAGGGAAAAAAAAATCACAAATAGGGTTTTTTTTCAGGAAGGCTGCTGTAGTGGAATGAAGCTGGGTTAACTGTAACAAGCAGTGACAGTGGTGATGGTTGTGCTGGGGGATGTTTGAAACAGTAATGGCAGTGACTCAACATAGCAAGGACAGTTGAGGATAGCCTGTGATCCAGATCATGTTGAGATAGATGGGAAGAGCCTGGGGATCTGGATCAGACACTGGTAAAGGTGAGCTGTTGGGATTAAAGAGAAGGAAGCCTGGCTGCCATGGAGTTAAAAGACTACTGTAATGGGTAATAGCAGCAGAGTACACAGCCAGAAGTGGCAGCAGCTCGAAGCAGTGGTGGGTCCAGAGCGGGTCTGGCTAGACAGCGGTGATGGCTGTGCTGGGGGAAGGTGTGGGAGCAGTGCGGTGCCACGAGCAGCTCCAGCTGTTGTTGCTGCTGCTTGGCCTGGTGGTATTCTTGCTGGTGTTTATGTGCTTGTTGAAGGTGTCTCCAGTTGAAGAAGAAATGGGCAACTACAAAGACGTTAAGTTTTTCAGGACACAGAATGATGTGTTAGTGCTGTTTTCTAGATCTGCTGAAAGCTCACTTAGGTTACTGTCCAGTATGATCCAAGAGGCAAAAGGACAAGGCATGATAAGTTCATCAGAACCCCCCCCCCTGAAGAAATCAAAATCCTAGATGCTAAGAAAGCAGATAAGAAGAAAGGTGATCAACCTGCAGAAGATGAAAAGCCTAAGATAAAAGTGAAGAAGGAATCTGAGTATGAGTTCAGGGACAAGTTGTCTGAATTGTATGAAAAGTTTATTTGTAAAAAGTTTGTGATGGTTGGTAAAAACACGAGGTATGAAATGTTAAGAAAAAAAGGGATTTGTAGAGGAGTTATAGAGGACTGTATGAAAAAAATTATTTGTAAAAAGGTTATAATGGCTGTTAAAAACCCTTTATAAAAGGGGGGGGGGGAAGTGTAGTAGAATGAAGCTGGGTTAATTAGTAGTGATAATATACAACTGTGGGTTGGTTTCAGGGGTGGTGGGTTGGCTGATGTAGATAAGGTGCAGCTGTGGCTGGTTCTGTTAAGTGGTTGAGAGCCAGTGAAGAGAGAGCAGCTGAGGAGGAAGCAGAAAGAGTGGGCCCTAGAGGAGGTGAGAGGAGGAGAAGGCAGCAGAGGGACTGTATGAAGAGTATGTTGGATGAGATGGTAAAAGACCTTGTTGCAGTGTGATAGTTTGGATAGTGCTTCAACAGGCTGCTGCTCGAAGCCACAGTGGGCAGTTTCCCAGAAAGAGTGATAGGGCTGATTTCACTCTTGATCCTATGAAAAGGAATATTAATCCATTTTTTTACAAGAAGTAAGTGGGGATGACAACTCTGTGCTACATCCATTCCGCACCACTTGCCCTCCCAGTAGAGAATCCGATGACTAGGGCTAGAGGGGCCCTGCCTCCAGCCTGGTGGAAGAGAGGGACAACCAAGTTTACTGGACTGTGTGGATCTGATGGACTGGCACATCAGACGCACAGGAATATAAAGCTCTACTAGATATAGGTGTACAGCGTACTTTAACGCCATAAAGCGGCAGAACCCATTTGTATTTCTGGAGTGACAGGGAGATCCCAACAGCTAACTCTATTGGAGGCTGAAATAAGTCTGACTGGGAATGAGTGGCAAAAGCACCTCATAGTGACTGGCCCAGAGGCCCCTTCCTTGGCATAGACTATCTTAGGAGAGGGTATTTCAAGGATATGAAAGGGTATCAGTGGGCTTTTGGTATAGCTGCTCTGGAAACAGAGGAAATTAAGCAGCTGTCTACTTTGCCTGGTCTTTACAGAAGACCCATCTGTGGTGGGGTTACTGAAAGCAGAGGAACAGCAGGTGCCTATTGCTACTACCATGGTGCACTGGCGGCAATACCACACCAACTGAGACTCCCTGATTCCCATCTAGGAGTTGATTCACCAACTAGAGAGCTAAGGAGTGATCAGCAGAACCCATTCACCCTTTAATAGCCCCATATGGCCAGTGCAAACGTCTAATGGAGACTATCATGGCCTGAATGAAGTAACGCTGCTGTTGAGTGCTGCCATACTGGACATGCTAGAACTCCAATATGAACTGGAATCAAAGGCAGCCAAGTGGTATGCCACCACTGGTATCACAAATACGTATTTTTTTTTTTCAATCCCTTTGGCAGCAGAGCGCAGGCCACAGTTTGCTTTCACAAGGAGTGTCCAGTACACCTGGAATCAACTGTCCCAGGGGTGGAAATAGCCCTATAATCTGCCATGGACTGATCCAAGCTGCACTGGAAAAGGGGGATTCTTCAGAACACCTGTAATATATTGATGAGATCATCGTATGGGGCAATACAGCAGAAGATTTTGAGGAAGGGGAGAAAATAATCAAAGTTCTTCTGTAAGCCAGTTCTGCCATAAAACAAAGTAAGGACAACGGACCCATATAAAAAAAATCCAGGTTTTGGGAATAAAATGGCAAGTTGGACATTGTGAGATCCCAATGGATGTGATCAACAAACCAACAGCTATGTCTCCACTAACTAATAAGAAAGAAACTCAGGCTTTCTTAGGTGTTGTGGGCTTTTGGAGAATGTGCATTCCAAACTACAGTTTGATTGTAAGCCCTCTCTATCAAGTGACCCAGAAGAAGAATGATTTTAAATGGAGCCCTGAGCAACAACAAGCCTTTGATCAAATTAAATGGGAGATATTTCAAGCAGTAGGCCTTGGGCCAGTCCAGACAGAACAAGATGTAAAAAATATGCTCTACACCACAGCTGGGGAGAATGGCCCTACCTAGAACCTTGGGCAGAAAGCACCAGGGGAGACTTGAGGTCGACCCTTGGGTTTTTGGAGTTGGGAATACAGTGGATTGGATGCCCACTATATTCCAACTGAAATCATGGAAGTGATTGTGAACTGGCCAGAAGGCAAAGATTTCAGAATGTCACCAGAGTAAGAGGTGACACATGCTGAAGGAGCCCCATTGTATAATAAATTGCCAGAACATGAGAAGCAATATGCCCTGTTTACTGATGGGTCCTGCCATATTGTAGGAAAGCATTGGAGGTGGAAAGCGGCTGTATGGAGTCCCCTACGACAAGTCGCAGGAACTGCTGAAGGACAAGGTGAATCAAGCCAGTTTGCAGAAGTGAAAGATATCCAACTGGCTTTGGACAGTGCTGAATGAGAAAAATGGTCAATACTTCTATACTGACTCATGGATGGTGACAAATGCCCTGTGGGGGTGGTTTCAGCAATGGAAGCAGAGCAATTGGCAATGCAGAGGTAAACCCATCTGGGCTGCTGCATTGTGGCAAGGTATCGCTGCTTGGGTGGAGAACCTGGTTGTGAAGGCACATCATGTACATGCTCACGTACCCAAGAGTCAGGCCACTGAAGAACATCAAAACAACCAGCAGGTAGATCAAGCAGCCAAGACTGAAGTGGCTCAGGTAGATTTGGGTTGGCAACATAAGGGTGAATTATTCATAGCTCAATGGGCCTGTGACCTCAGGCCATCAAGTAAGAGATGCAACATATAGATGGGCTTGTGATCGAGGGGTGGACTTGACCATGGGCACTATCACACAGGTCATTCATGAATGTGAAATGTACTGTAAGCAAGCCAAGCAGATAAAGCCTCTTTGGTATGGAGGACAATGGCTGAAATATAAATATGGGGAGGCTTGGCAGATCTATTTATACTATATTACACTCCCACAGACCCGCCAAGACAAGCAACACATGCTTACAACGGTGGAAGCAACCACTGGATGGCTGGAAACATACCCTGTGCCCCATGCCACTGCCCAGAAACACTCTCCTGGGCCTTGAAAAGCAAGTCTTATGGCAACACGGCACCCCAGAAAGAACCGAGTCAGACAACAGAACTAATTTCCAGAACAACCTCATAAGACACCTGGGCAAAGAGCATGGCACTGAGTGGGTATATCATATCCCCTTATCATGCGCCAGCCTCTGGGAAAACTGAACAATGTAATGGACTGTTAAAGACTACACTGAGAGCAATGGGTGGTGGGACTTTCAAACATTGGGATACTCATCTAGCAAAAGCCACCTGGTAAGTCAATACTAGAGGATCTGCCAATCAAAAGGGCCCTGCCCAGTCAAAGCTTTTACATACTGTAGAAGGGGAGAAAGTTCCTGTAGTGCATGTAAAAAAAATATGCTTGGGAAAACAGTGTGGGTTATTCCTACCTCAAACAAAGTCAACCCCATTTGTGGGATTGCTGTTACTCAGGGACCTGGGTGCACTTGGTGGGTAATGCGGGAGGATGGGGAAGTTTGATGTGTGTCTCAAGAGAACTTGATTTTAGGGTGAAAACAGTCAATGAATTAAATTGTGTGATGTTTATTGCTAGACAACACTGAATATTCTCACTTCTATATGCCCATCATTAAACTGGGCATGTTGCAGTGCCCATCTCTGCCACTCTGGATTTGGAGATCTGAACCAGACTCCCTTCTGATAGCCACATTAATGAAGAATGAACTTTGATGAAACCAGACCAGCACAGCGGTGACAGAATCAGAATCGGCTTCAACATGCAAGAATCCAACACCTTGCACCATCTTTCCTGCCTTCAAAGACTGTTATGACAGATGGAGCCAAACGTCATGGATTAAATGAACTCAATGGACTTTTAGAGGGATGGTCCATAGACTAAGGGAATGATATCTGTGTTTATATCAAGACAGGGAAGATGATGATGTATTTTAAGGTGTGGCATGATGTAAATGGTGTGGAATAAGGGGTGGATACTGTCTTGGTTTCAGCTGGGCTAGAGTTAATTTTCTTCTTAGTAGGTGGTACAACGCTGTGTTTTGGATTTAGTATGAGAATAATGTTGATAACACAGTTTTTACTTGTTGTTAGGTAATGTTTATACTAAGTCAGTTTCTTATGCTCTGCCAGAGAGAAGGGCGGGGCGTCACAAGAAATTGGGAGGAGACACCACCAGGACAGCTGACCCAAACTAACGAAAGGGATATTCCATGCCATAGAACATCATGCTGAGTATATAAATTGGGAGGAGTTGGCCGGGGCCTGCTGATCGCTGCTTGGGGACTGGCTGGGCATCGGTCAGTGGGTGGTGAGCAATTGTATTGTGCATCACTGGGGTGATTTTTTTTCCTTTTGGATTTTATTCCTCTTTCCCTCTCTCTCCTTTTCATTACAATTGTTGTTGCTGCTGTTATTATTATTATTATATTTTATTTTATTTCAATTATTAAATTATTCTTATCTCAATCCATGAGTTTTACCTTTTCCTGATTCTCCTCCCCATCATGCTGACGGCCAAGGGAGGGAGCAAGCAAGAGGGGCTGTGTGGTACTTAGTTGCCAGCTGGGATTAAACCACAAGTGCCTTTTCCAATGGCTGTCTGAGACACCACCAATGCCAAGAAGAGCTCAAATTGGTCTATGAGATGGAGCTGTTATACAGCTGCCTTAGTGGCTGCTTGTTTGTCACCTGCACCACACCTCCCACGAATACTTGCACAACCATCTTGCATTTGGTTCTGGTTTGTAATATTCCATTGCTATACTCCGTGAATGCCCTTGTTTTGCTAGGACATGGTGGGTATAAGAAATCAGCTGCTTGCTGGTATTAAAAGATCACTCAGCATTGAGTACCATGGATAAAATGCAAGTCAGGAAACACATCTGTAAAAGAACAATTTTCCATGTCTGTGCACTGGACTCAGTAAGAGGTAAAAAGCAAAGGAGAAAATTAGTTTTAACATGTTCTTAAATTCAATCATTGTACAATCAAGGAGGTTTGGTGAATTAAAGAGAAAGAACAGAGAGCAATAATTAAAATTGAAAAAGCAAAACATTTGTAATGGAGTGAAAATCAAGTAGCAATTGGGTTTCTCTTGTTTACCAGTAGATATACCAGTGCTTATGGAAGAGAACTGCTTTGTGCCAGTGCACACAAGTTACCTAAGTCTACCTCTGCAAATTCTACTGTGTTTACATTGGGATCCCAAGAGAATAACTAGATAGGTTTTAGATAGGCTTTTTCAGTAGTGAGTAGAAAGTATATGACATCTAAAAAAATAACCGGAGCCTTAACTAGGAACAGGATCATAGGATACTTCAAGTTGGAAGGGACCTGAGGAGCTTTTTAGCCCAACGTCCTGCTCAAAGCAGGATCAGGTATGGGATCAGACTGGACTGCTTAGAGCTTTATTCAGTCAGGTTTTGAAAACTTTCAAGAATGGAGATGACACAACCTCTCTGGGAAAAGTTTTCCAGTGCTTGACTGTCTTCATGGTGAAAAAGGTTTTCTTTAAGGTGATTAAGGTGAGAAAAGAAACAGGTTGGGAATGAAGTACCCACTAGATGCTACAGGCAATTTACTGCCAGCTCAGCCATACTGATATAATTCCTTACTAGCACAGAGAAAGTTTCATATGAAGCCTTTCCACTTCTCTTACAACTCTCCACATTATCCTGGTCATTTCCATTCTGATGGTCATTACCAGGTAAATGCAGACAGCTGGCACTGTCTTTTTCCCCTTTATTCCTGCCCTTTTCCCTTTCTCTCTCTGCCCTGCCCTGAAGCACAGGAGATTACAGGGTGGTTTTAGGTCAGATGAATGTCCTAGAGACCCCTTGGAGATGTTTTAATTCATCTAGTTGATGAGACCCAAAGCAGCCATAGCCTTTTCTAATGTGGCCATGACACCACTTTCTAGGGAGATGGAAACTCCCAGGAACCCATGAATGTTTAATAGCAGTTAGAAAGAAGAACATTGGCAACAAAGGAGCTAAAATCACCTCCTTGTGTTATTGATCATCCCTTTTCAATGAAGTATAGCAAAACCCAAAGAACTCAAGCCAAGTCTGTAGTGTATCAGAGCTCTTCTGCACATAGATGGAAGTGAGTCAGCTATGTGAGCTGGGAGGCACGAAAAACATAACATCTGCCTGCACAGAAATATCTATGTCAAAGTTTTGTTTTCTCATTTTGTCATTGCTTCATGCCCTGCTCCATAGATCAGAGGCTGCATAAAGCCCCATTTCAGCCTGGTAGTTAAAGCATTCAGGCAGAGAAAGGAATTGAACTTGAGTCTTCCATGTTCTGGCTGAAAGTCTATAGCTAAAAAAGCCACAGCTGTTTTGTGACCTGAGCCTCCCAAACTTTTTATAGCCAAAACCACCTTGTAAATTAGACATAAATTTGTGAATAGTTTTGGAATGACAAATTACATTCTTTTAGTGAACTAAAAAATAAAAAATAATGCTAGGGCTTACTAGAGACTTTAAGCCCAAGATACTCTTTTTTGGGATTCTTTTTTTAATTGTAAGCAAAACCTGGAAATCTTCATTTTGAAAAGTGGCCTCCATTTTGGACTCAAACTACCTATGCCTGACAGCATCACTTTAAAAATTAAATATGCTAGCCTTGTTCAAGACATATTTTTAGCACAATGTCATTTAATATGTCAAACAGTTTCTCAAATCAACTTATACAAAGTATAATTGTCTCACTTGTACTATTCATCTTTTCTCCCAAATTGCTAGTCCTACAACCTTTTGCTGATACCTTTGACAGTAGTTCTTTAAGCAGCCTGAATCACCCATTCATGACAAATTGGCATATTCGGCAGGATCCTAAATCAGGATTCACAACAAAACTGAAACCAATGGACATGATGAAGTCTGACTCTGCTAACTGGGCAAAAAAAATGTGCTTAGTTTGTTGCTGCTGCTGCTTCTATCCTACTTCTTCTCTACCATTTCATGCAGTACATCTCTGTAACTGACACATTAAGAGCTTTAGCTGCATCACTTACTGTGCCTGGCATACTGGGGCTCTGCTGCGCACAGTTGGGTGTAATGCTGGCTGCTATACTTGGACCCAAGACTGTCCCCAGGTTCAGAGGAAAAGGGTTCCTTGGATGCTCCTCTGTTCATGCTTGGCTGAGATCTGTGTCCAAGGCTACCAAGGTATCCTCACCTAACCAAGGGCCTTGCTATTGCCAGGACACACAATATTGATGACATCCTCATCTATTCCACTCTCCTGCTGTGGCACACCAAAGTTTCTGTGTTTTTCTGAGCTCTAGTCTCTAAAGGATCCTTTAAGACCTCAGAGAAGCAACAAGAAGTTTTCAGGGTGCTGTGAGCATCCTTTGCGCATAAGGATAGCAGTTAAAAACCAAGAATTGCAGTGAACTTCCTATACCAGCACAAATTCCTTCCCTTTAAGAAACACGTGTTATTTCTACACACTATTTCTTTAATAGAACCCTGATCCGCCTTGACACTCAATAAGCAGACAGTAACCTTTCCCAGTTAAGAGCTGAGTGTGCAGCACAGAGAAGACAAAGGGGGAAACACACACCACTGAATAGTCAGAACAAGTTCAATTAACCATTAGGTACAGTTTAAGGCTCATCATTAATAAATCAAACACAGAAAAAATATTTATCCAATATTGTCTGCAGATTCTGTGGTCTGTTCTGGAGCTAGTTTACATTAATTAAACCAGGTTCTACTTGCTTCCCTTGAGTGATACACAGAAACTCATCTACCTATGGAGACATTAGAAGGAATTACAGAAATAGTAACACCTGGGTAATTCAGAATTGGGGAATCATAGAATCATTTAGGTTGGAAAAGACCTTTAAGATCATCAAGTCCAACCATTCCCCTGCAGTGGGCCAGAGGAACAGGTGTAACCTACATTTAAGTACACAGGGCTCGGAGAAGCCAGAAAACTTAATACTATTGCCCTTTTCTGTGTTGATTTTGTCAAAGATGTCAACACCTGAGCAGACAGCCTTGTCAACTCAGCTGGCGTTAGCCTCAGGAATAAGGTGTAAATCACTTTTGGGGACATCACTCTCTTTTAAACCAGCTAAGTGCTTCATAGAGAACAGTGATGACAGTAATACATACTGTGTAATGACACCTCTGAAAAGACCACCAGCTTATCACTGCTGTGGTACTGCCTGCCAGGGTTAGGCTTTACTAGGCCAGGTAGTTTTTATTCTAATCACTACTTCAGTTCCTGAATTTTTCTCTCCTTCTATCAGAGAATCTCAATATTTTGCTTAATTTGTTTTGCCTCACAACCTAGTGAAATAAGCAGGAGATATCTGAGCTGCTTCTTATATTTGAGGTGACAGATTATGGTGAGTCAGGGCAGTGCAAAGAAGGAACCTGTAATTTGCAGCTCTGGTCTCCTGCTTCAGGCAAAAAAAACCCATTCAGATTCCAAATGCTTTGGCCCATTCTCATTACAAAGTAAAATTATTTGTGTAGAAGCAGATCTTCAGGATTAGCTCACTTTCCTAGACTATCAGACCTGTAGGTACTGTAGAAATTTGGAGTGGCCAAAGGACGGCCAGATAATGTCCATCAAAATGATTCAGCTACCTTACAGCCTCCTACTTCATGACTTTTTTATTTGAAGGCGTATTAGCCAAGAGTAGTGCGTGCAACACAAGATGTGAGTGGGTGTGTCTATTGGCTTGCAAGGTACATAGGTACCCAGTAACTTGTCACGGGACAGGTGCATATATGACAGTGGAGGGCTGGGAAGGCCAGTAAAGCCCTGGTGGGGTGGCATAACAAATGAAGCAAATTGCAGTGACAGGAAGACTAGGTACATCTGGTGAATGTCATGCCACATTATGGTCATATTCACGTGCCCATGCTTTGCTCCTGCACTTTGCTGACTGGTACCTCCCTTCCCTCCATTTCATGCACTTACACACTCCCTCATGCCCAGAGCTCTCTGCTGAACTCCAGTGAATTGTTCTGTTCCAGTCTTTCTTCAAGGCTTTACTGTTTACCAGAGCCTTTGTCAGCTACAATGTTTCATACACCTCTTCCCTTCTGCCCCTCTATTTCTCCTCTAACTAATCTGCAACAATATGCCTGCTACAACTGTTTCTCTGCCCTCATCTTTGCCGCTCTGTCTGCAGACAGCCCTACTGCCCTTAATGTGATCCAGCTGTTCACTCTCTCATCCCCTCCAAAAAAAATCTGGAGAGATTCTACAAGAAGGATGCTACAATAAATGTGCATATGCAATTTCTCTTATAAATGGAAAGAATAATAACCCATGTACACGTACATCAATCCCATTCAAAGAGGCAAAATCAAGTAGATGCCCTGTGGTGCACATGGACCCCGTCAGTCTTAAGCTGCTTAATTACCGGCTGGGGTTAAACCATGACACCCACATTGGGCACCAAAAAGGATTGCGGTGGGTTGACCTTGGCTGAGTGCCAGGTGCCCACCAAAGCCACTATATCGCTGCTCCTTGTCAACTGGACAGTGTTAAAGAAAATGTATTTTGAATTAAAAAATTTAAAGTGCTGAAGCTGCTAAATGGCAGAACCAGGCCTTGGCCCTTGTATAGCCCTAAGTCAAGGCTGGTTTAAAACCCAGTCAAGTTAATCAGTGGGAGAATAGAGAAACAATAGATGATCAATTTGTGTACACAGGTGCTCTCAGAAATGCAGGTGTTTTTAGAAAAATGGGTATATGTGAATAGGAATTGCTTGTTCAAAGACTAAGTGTGCTTGAAGGATTGTGTGAGTTAAAGCAGGCAGAAAGAAGATCATGATCCAAGGAGGACCTTGGAAACGAGGCAGAGACTGGAACTGAATAGACGAATCAACTGGGATTTGAAAACCTGACAAGACCAAAGGAAACTTCTAAAAACTTCAGACATTGACTAATGATTTGATAAGTGTATATAAGCTGTGCTGTATCCTGTAGCGGAACGAAGGCAGTGGGTTGATTAGCATTGATAACATGCATCTGTGGCCTTGCCTGGAAGGCAGTGGGTTGATTGACATGGATGTTGTGCAGCTGTAGCTTGTTCCTGCTAAGTGGTTAAATAGCCCTGAGGATTGTGGGATGGGTGGTCAGATGGAGGAGGGGCAGCGTGGTCTGGCCTCTGGAGGAAGGAGAAATGGCATGGACAGTGGAATCTGACCGATGGTAAAAGCCTTGTTGCAGCCAGCCAGCTAGTTTGTTTGTGCTGCAATAATTGGTGCCCTGTGTGAGGCCGAGTTGGGCTCTGAATACAGCAACTTGTGCCCAGTGTAGCTGAGACAAGTGGGAGAACCTGTGACCTGTAGCAGGCACTGTGAGAGGTGAGCTGCTGATGACTAATTGATGTGGGTGTATTGCAACATTTGTTGTCCATCTTAACTCAACTGGCAACTTTTGGTGCCTAGTGTAGATGTGGGCTAATTGATATGGGTGCAAAAGAAGAAACTTCTATATTAATAATGCTTATAGATATTTTTTTAAAAAGCATAAAGTATAACAAGAAGGCAATAGGAACTTTGCTAGGATGGTGCAAAGTAAATGATGTGCTAGTTAAGCTGAAGAATGTCTCGTGTTCAGACACAGCAAAATGCTGGAAGACTACATTTTGAGGCTGCCTTGAGGGAGGATAAAACTGCAACAACGTTGCTAACAACATGGAGATTAGTCTTAGACTTGCTAGAACAATTAAAAGTGGATCAGGGAGATAAATTCTATTTTTGTGATGCTTATGGATATATTTGGAAAAAAAAAGGTGTAAAATGGCAATAAGAATTCTGCTAGTGTGGTGTAAAAAGTATGACTTGCCAGTTATGGTGAAAAAGCTTTTTGGCATTCAGACATGGCAAAGCATTAGAAAGTTACTTTTTGAGGCTGCCTCGAGGGGAGACAAAACCGCTACAGCCTTGTTAACAACATGGAGATTGATCACAGATTTGCTAGAACAATCAGAAGTGGACAGAGACACAAGCCCTACATTAACAATGCTAATGGGCATATTTGAAAACAGAGGTGTAAAGTATGATGAGGTGGCAATAAGAACTCTGCTGGGGTGGTGTAAAAGGATTAGCCAGTTGCAGGGAAAAATGTTTCCAGCATTCAGATATGGCAAAGCGCTGCAATGCTACTCTTTGAGGCTGCTGTGAGAGGGGACAAAATTGCTCCAGAGTCATTGACAACGTAGAGATTGGTCTTAGATTTACTAGAACAATCAGAAGTGGACAGGGAGACAAAGGCTGCAGTTGAAGCAGTCACATCCCCGGTTGCAGAGATGATGCCCAATAAGGTACCTTTGGTGCTGCCAGATTCTTTGCCATTGCCTGACTCAAGCAGTTGGGGCTGGCAGGAGGAGCAGAGCGGTGCCGGGTCAAGCAGGCAGAATTGGTTCCCTTTGGGGTGGTGGGGAGATCTGGTCATTGGCACGTTGCCTGACTGTGATCCCGAGCCACCTGTGATAGGTTTATTGGAGGAGACCTCAGGTTGTGTTCAACAACCAGTCCAAATTACAGCATTGGGACCAGATCCTGCCAAATTCTGGAAAAAGATACGGGAGCAAGCACTTGCGGAAAGGGATATCGACGCTGCAACTGCCATGGGGGGCAGGGTGTTAGCCTGTCCAGTGCTTCAAAGGGATGGTGATGCTCCCCCTGAGTGGGAACCTTTCAACTGGGGAGTGATAAAAGAATTAAGATCAACCTGTATACAGTACGGAATAGGCTTGCCCTATGCTCAATCATTGTTACATAGTCTTTTCACAGCAGAGCTTACTGCTCATGATTGCCATTCAATTGTGCAAATTATATTGACCCCTATGCAAATGTTAATATTTGAGTCAAATTGGAGGTGCTTGGCAAATGAGCAATCATTGATGAATTTAGAATACCCCCAGGATGATCCACGTTTTGGGGCAGGGGTTCCCTAGTTGATGGGGGAAGCTCTGGTTAACTCTCCTTAGTTATAAGCTTGCTTACATCCTGTAGTCCTGCAGCAGGGGAAAGAGTTAGCCCTCCAAGTTTTATTGCGGGTCCCAGATCATGTTGCTCCACAACAGTCATGGACCACAATAAGGCAAGGTCCAAATGAGGGGTAAGTGTCATTCCTGGATAGGTTGAGAGACTCTCTGGATAAGCAAATACAGAATGGGACAGCTGAGGAAGCATTGTTACTTCAATTAGCTAAGGACAATGCAAATGAGGATTGTAGAAAGGTGATTGCAGGCATGGTGGATCGCAATCCCACTTTAATAGAATTAATGGATGTATGTGGGATGGTAGGAACTGCTGCCTTCCAAATGGAGCGTCTGGCAAGACCTTTGCTGATGCAGTCAGGGTCATTTGCTGTTGTTACACATGTGGGCCGGAAGGTCACCTAAAGAAGGACTGTCCAAAGAAATTGAGGCTGGGAAGGGCTGATGGCTCTGGTTTGGTGTGCTGTCGATGTAACGAACCAGGGCATTTTGCAAAATACTGTAGATCTAAATTTAACACTCAAGGGCAGTTACTTGCAGGTGGCAACAGAGAGCAGGGAAATGGGAGGAGGAACTGTGTAATGATACAAATGAATCCTCCACAACAACTCCAGGCTTATGCAGCCAACTTGCAGCCCAAACTTCAGGGAGCGCTGGACTGGATGTTACCACAGCAACTGCCATCACAATAGAAGATGATAAAGTACATAAGGTCCCACTGAATGCTGTGGGACCCATTGGCAATAAATTGAGTGCACTGTTGCTTGGATGTTCTAGTGTAACATTACAAGGTTGGTTTGTCTTACCAGGAGTCATTGATGCTGATTATATGGGTCAGATTCAAGCAATGGTGTGGACCCACCCCCACCTGTGGCAATTCCTGAAGGTAGCTGGATTGCACAATTAATTCCTTTGTGGGCATAATTAACTTGCACCCATGACAAAATCCAGGGCAGAGAAGGGTTTGGTTCAGCAGGAACACCACAAATTTTCTGGACCCAGAGCGTATAAAATGCTTGACCAACTCTAACCTGTAAAATCACCTTTGCCAAAGGGACTCCTTCCACAATATGGGTGACTGGAAGGATTGACATGGGAGCAGATGCAGCTATTATATCTGTGTGCATCTGGCCTCGCTCTTGGCCTGTCTGCTCAGCAGGTTTCATATTGGTGGGAGTGGGTGGCGTGACACAGTGTCCAAAGTCAGTATATGGTGCAAGTTTGAAACCCTGAGGGCCAGACACCAATGATGTGTCTGTATGTGCTTGATGTCCCTCTGAACTTGTGGGGATGGGATGTTTTGAGATAATGGGGCGTCATCATTGGTACCCAGAAGGATTTTTAATAGGGGCCACTGTGATGGAGGGTGTACAAAGACCTACTCTGCCTTTGACTTGGAAGACAGATACCCCTGTTTGGGTGGAACTGAGGAAAAATGTTCTTTGACTAATTGTTGGAGGGCTACACAATTAGCACAAGGACACATAGAACCTTCCCATAGTCCTTGGAATACCCCTGTGTGTGTGATAAAAAAAATCAGGCAAATGGTGCCTGTTACAAGATTTAAGGAAAGTAAATGATGTAATGGAGGGGAATGGGAGCCCTGCAATTGGGCATGCCTTCCCTGATGACGATCCCGTGAAACTGGGACATTTTGGGTAATTGATTTAAAAGATTCTTTTTTTTTTTTTTTGGTAATCCTTTACATGAAGCTGATAAATGTAAATTTGCTTTTTCCATACCTAGCAGAAACAATATGGCTCCTTGTTAAGCGATGCCAATGGATGGTGTTGCTGCAGGTTATGAAAAACAGTCCTCCTATATGTCAATGGTATGTAGCAAAGGCATTGTCACCTGTACGGGGGACAATTTCAGCAAGTGTATTGCTATCATTATATGGATGATATTCTTGCATCAGCTGCAAATAAGGCTGAACTTCAGCAAGCGTATCCAGTTTTGCAGCAGTCGTTGGCCACCTTTGGGCTATGTATAGCTCCAGAAAAGATTCAACAACAAGCCCTGTGGAAATACTTGGGAGTTAAAGAGCTAGATCAAATGCTTGAGCCACAGTTTATCCAGCTCTGAGTAAATATCAGAACCCTAAATGATTTGCAGAAATTATTAGGGGGCCATAAATTGGGTAAGGCCATACTTGGGCCTTACAACAGACCAATTGACACCACTCTTTGATCTATTGAAGGGTGACACTGATTTGATGCCTCCCCGATCACTAACTAAAGAAGCCACCTTAGCCCTGGAGAGGGTGGCCAATGGTCTGCAGCAAAAAAGGGTACACTGTGTAGATGTATGAACTCTGGTAAGTTTATATGTTGTCATTGTGAACCAACAATCCTGTGGGATGATAGGCCAATGGAATGAGTGCTGGCAGGATCTGCTACATGTCTTGGAATGGTTATTTTTATCTGTACAGCCACAGAAGACAGTGAGCACTCGGATTGAGCTAGTATCAAAAATCATCACCAAAGGATGTACATGGTGCGTTCAGCTCACGGGCCAAGATCCCAATCATCTGATAATTCCCATTGAACACAATTATGTAAGCTGGTGTTTGTCAAACAGTTTACTGTTTCAGTTAGCTCTGGAAGGATTCAAGGGACAAATATCCTATTACCTTCCCGGTCATAAATTGTTACAAACTTATTCAGACATACAAATACTTCAAAAGCTGCTGGCAGCAGATAGACCGTAGGGCCTTGCACTGGGCTTTTACAGATGGTTCTGGGAAATTGGGAAAGGCAGTGGTCACTTGGTATGATGGGAAGCAATGGCAAGAATTGATACACTTAACATGGGGATCACCCCAATTGGTTGAACTTAGTGCTGTCATTGTTACCTTTAAAATGTTTTCTCAATGTGCTGTAAACATTTTTACAGACTCCACTTGTGTTGCATATGTTGCACAACGCATTGACTGTGTGCTGCTTAAGGAGGTAAATTCACCACGACTATTTTTTTAATTAAAAACATTATGGGTGATGGTGAGACAACATACACATAGATATTACATCCTGCACATCTGCAGTCACACTGGATTGCCAGATTTGTCTGTGAAGGGAATGCTCTTGCAGCTCCTGCTTGGACTCCTCCAGTGTTGGATCTGATATGACAGGCCTTCATGTCTCATCAATTTTTTTCATCAGGGGGCTCGGGCACTGGTCCATCAATTTAAAATATCTTTTGTGGATGCAAAATCCATCATTGCTGCTTGTCCAGAGTGTCAGTGATTGGGTCCCAGACCGATGTTTCCGCGAGGGGTTAATCCATGTGGATATCAGTCCTTGGATCTGTGGCAAACTGATGTCACACATGTGCCGCCTTTTGGTCATTTACAGTATGTTCATGTCTCTGTTGATACCTTCTCAAAAGTTCTGTGGGAATTTGCCCATACTGGGGAGAAGGCTCTGGGTGCCATTTCACATCTTCAACGGGCTTGGGCTGCTCTGGGGGTTCTGAAGTGTCTCAAGACAGACAACAATGGACCAGCATACTCATCTGCACACATGGCCAAGTTCCTTGCCTCTTGGGGGGGGGTGGAACATGTTACTTACTGGCATCCCTCATTCCCTGACTAGCCAAGCCATTGTGGAACGTGTTCATCATACTTTAAAGCTACTTCTTGAAAAACAAAAAGGGGGAATGAGTTCTGAGACTCCGCATGCTTGTCTATGGAAAGCTGTGTATACATTGGATTATTTGACTGTGCCGGCTGGGAAAGTGTGGCCTGTGACTATCTCTCATTTCTTGTCTTTGCAGGGAGGAGATCCTCCTATCTGAGGAAAGGTCTTAATGCGAGACCTACAAATGGGAAAATGGACAGGCTTGTGGATTTAATTACCTGGGGATGAGGGTATGCTTGTATCTCCACAGATGCAGGGCCGCGGTCGCTTTCTGCTAGGTGTTAAGCCTGTTTTAGATCCTAGATTTGACAAGAGGACATCAGATATCTGCTGTTCCACAGACCCCTTGAGAGGGGAGTCAGAACATCTGGGTGACCCTGATGTGGAGCCTGAATCAGATGCAGCTTTGTGCCTTCTTAACTCAGCCTGAACAGCCTTTCCACACATCCTGCCAAGGGCCCTGCAATGGATGATAGACATGGCCTTTTTGGTTAAAAACAAAAAGGGGGAATTGTAGAGGAATGAAGGCAGTGGGTTGATTAGCATTGATAACATGCAGCTGTGGCCTTGCCTGGAAGGCAGTGGGTTGATTGACATGGATGTTGTGCAGCTGTAGCTTGTTCCTGCTAAGTGGTTAAATAGCCCTGAGGATTGTGGGATGGGTGGTCAGATGGAGGAGGGGCAGTGTGGTCTGGCCTCTGGAGGAAGGAGAAATGGCATGGACAGTGGAATCTGACCGATGGTAAAAGCCTTGTTGCAGCCAACTAGTTTGTTTGCGCTGCAGCAGTATCCTGTTGTTCTGTGCCACTCACTGAGGTGGTGGCCCAACTCTGAGTTGTGACTAAAGTAAACCTAGTAGTACCCATGTCTGTGTAAATGTCTCCTTTAACAGTGACAAAAGGATACACTAATGGTATTTATCCAGTCTACTTCAACCTTCCCTTATTATTCTGTTTTCTATGTGAAATGCTTAGAAGTCACAAGCTGTGAAGCATACTGGGAAGAGATGATGCAGAAAATGAGTCACAGATGCAGGCAGGTACAGAGCCATTCAGCCTATGCAAGATGCTTGCTGCCTGCTCTTTTTGGGACTGCATCTCCCAGCATCAGTTTTTCATCTTGACCTATGGCAAGAGCAGGGGATCTCTGAGCGAGGCATCCTTTCGAACAGCACTGGGATAGGTTGTTCTGCTGTGTGCATGTGGATCTTTCATGGAGATGCTTTAAAACAAGTTCTGAACTCACACCCAACCCCAGGAAAGGGGGGGGGGTGTGTGTGTGTGTAAAAACTACACAAATTGAAAGATCAGTTTCAGGAGAAATATGGGGAGATAAAGGTAGTCTGTTCTTTACTGGGATTAGAGACAATCTGTAAAGTTTCAACCACAAATGTACTAATTATTTTATGTTGAACCCTGAGGGCTTTATAGTTCTCAGCTTGCTGACTGATATTCCCAGTACTACTCTTCCCTGACTGTACAGCAGTTTAATATCTGCCATGAATGCACAGCAGCAGGCTGGAAGGCAGGAGCTAACACCACCGCTTGTGTTGTCAGCCTCTGTCCTGAAATGGATTATTTTCTCTGTTCACTCGGGTCTCCAGCAAGATGAGGCCCAACAATAAATTAGATTCTCAGTTTTGTCCAAGTCGGGTACACCAGGGAATGACATGCTATATTTCTTTGTGGCAGGGTTTCTGCTGCTGTTTTACCCCTACCAGAGTTGTTTGCTCTAAGTGAGCGTCATTCCAGTTACTTGCTTGAGGTTTTTGAGAATCTTGTTTGTTAGCAAGCAGGAATTAATCCAATAGCACAAGTAATTTGGTGCTTGGAAGTGGATGCACCTAACTGGTTTCCCCAGGCAGAATCCCCATCCCTAGCTAGAGACTGTAAGCCAGAGATATGAACTCCTCTGCTGTCACCATGTAGACTCTTGGGATGTTTGTACATGGAGGAGCACAGTGATGGAGTGATGAGCAACAGATAGGGATTGGGCCCATTCCCTGAGGCTTTACACTGCTGTCGTTCATGCCTCCACATGCTGCTCTCCAGCTCTGGGTACCAAAGGGCTCCCTTTACTGATCAACAGCAAGCCTCTTAGTTTATGTAGAACCAGCAACAGCATCCTGCAAAATTCGAGGACAATCCCTGTTAATGTTTCTCATGGAGGGGTGGGACTGATACAGGAAGAAGCAGACAAGAAGCCTTGGTGGTATCATCTGAGATCTCTCCTTGAAGGGTGAGCCCTATGGTTATTTGTTGGAGAATAGCTTTTCCTACCAAGACTTCCTTCACCTCTCCTTAAGCCATCTTCTTAGTTCACATCCTGCTATAGCCATTCAGTTGCTCTCATCTCCTTGTCACAGAGAAAGCCAAAAGGCTGGGCTGACTCAAGAGGCTTTTATGCCTACCCTAGCAATAGGTCTAGGCTCCCAGTGAGCAGAATTTCCTTCCCAGCAGTACCTGGGCTATGGCTGACCTGCTCCAAGAGTGATCTGTGCTGTGTCTCTGGGGGGGGGGGGGGGGGGGGGGGGAAGCAACTTCCTACAATGTGGCTGGCAGGAAGAAAGTGTATTAGTACCCTATTAATTAATGAAATAGCTCTGCTCTGTTAGTGTTGTGACAGCTACCTGTCTCTTGAAGCAAGGAAAGCTGCTGGTTAGGCTGGTAGATTATGTAATGACGCTACAGCAGCTTACAACCAAAGGCAGTAACTTGTGATACTTGCTTCTCCTTATGTGGGCTGACTTAGTATCATCCGCTGTTTTTTTGGTATAAGGATGAGTACCAGCAATGAGATCCTAAGATCGGGGAGGGGACAAACACAATAGCTAGCAAAGTAGGAAAAATTATCTGCTACGTTTGCAATTTTGGGTAACCTTTTTCACAAGAAGCTTGCAAAGAAAATCTAAACAAAACCCACATAAACTCTTTCAACCCTCATCAATAAGGAACCTAGCTTCCTCTTAGTCATATGGCCAGGAGACCTCCTATCTGCATGTAGGTTCACCTCAAGTTCCTAAGGTGGGGATCCGGTTTGCTTAGCTTAGACACTCTTGACGCAGTAAAACATTAGACACCCCACTGAACAATCTTCCATAAACCAGTGCCTAGATTCTCTATCTATTCCCAAGGAGAGGAGGTGCTTACATCTAAGGCAACAGATATCTCAGAGGGATGAAGGCTGCTATGAGTCTGTCTGTCTCTCCCATCTGCAGATGAACATATGGGGATGCAGGAGATTTACTGCCAAGTTCCCAGTGTGATGGACGTGCTTATGAAGACTGCCCCAGTCCCTCATCACCGCAGCAGCCTGTTCTGCAACAGTCCAACAAATTGCCACGTTTCCCATTCTGTTTTAACACTGTCACATCATTGACTGCTAAGTAAGACAGCCTGGATGGGGATTTCGGCACAGAGAAGAGAAATTAAAAATGCAAAATAGAAAACCAGATGGCATAAGCTTCATTAAAATAATATCTCATCTCCTGGGGATCCCATGGAGATCTGTTGCCTTCCAGTGGATACGGAGCCCCTGAGATTTACACTTGGGGATTAGTCTGTTCCTCCTCCTCTTCCTATCACAAATGTCTTCTGTTTTCAAAAGGCTTTCTCTATCCGAATATGTCTCCTAATAAGGATGTGCTGGAGACATCTCCTAAGCACTAATGGACACCCAGCCCCCCCCAGTGCTGTCAGGAGCCTCCTTATCAAGTGATTTGCAATAAAGAAGGAAGCATGGCTAAGCCCTGCAGTTCCTGACAGAAAGACAAAGTGGGAGTGTTAGAAAAGTAAGAAATACATAATTAATATAGATATAATATCAATAAGGGTTTAAGATTTTGAACTATGCAAACTGGGAGATGTTATTTCCCCTTGGTGTGATATTCTCCACTTTGTTGATATGGCCTCAGCAGCAAGCTAAATGTTTTACTATTCCACTTACAAACCAGGTGTAACCTTTAGGAAATCACTAGAAATATAAGCCACCTGGTTAGTTTTAGCAAACATGTGGCTGTGAAATGTATTTATTCATAGGGGGAGAGGCAACCAAGGAAAAGACTATTAAAGCAGTGGAATAAATCTGTGTTCAGTGCATGCAGTACAGCATACTCTTTCTGTCACACTTCAATCACTGTGGACTCTGGAAGTAAAAGTTGTATTCGTGCTGGGTTGGTATTTAATTGAGCTCATTTGAACCAAGCTTACAGCAAGCACGTATGACAGATTTATGTATGAATCTTCACAGAGTAAAAAAAAAATCACATTTATTGACATTCCAGCAGAGCATTTGATGTTTGAACAACTGATTCTGATTTAACACTGAAAAATGCCACTATCCATATGGAAAACCTGCAATAGGATTAAACCCCCAGTTGCTACCATTCCAATCAATGGCTCTGCCAGATAAGCTATTAAACATTTATGTACTACCTTAATTTTGCCTAGATTAAAAAAAACCAATCCAAATCCTGATGAGTTTAATGCAGAAGAGACAAAAGATCAAGTTGGAGGAACGGGGGCCAGAGTCAGGAGATGAGAGACATTAAACTGCTTGAAAATTGTAAAGGCTGGGCAGATTTTAAGAATAACAGCAGCAGGAGCAGATGTGGATTAAAGGTATGTTATGCTGGCTACAGACAATACTGTTAGTCTCATTTTGCCCCAGATAACCTAGAGCTCATCTGGGTATGGCCAAGAGTAGAGAGTTGATCCAAATGCCACTAGATATGTGTTCACCTAATTAGAGGCATGCTGTATACGCAGGCAGAGAGGCATGTTTGAGCAGACCTCTCTGGAGACAAGGCAAGATGATGCTTGTTAGCCTTGTCAGACAACTCCTCTTAAGCAGGTAGATTTCACCCATTATTACCTTCATGAGCATATTGTGGTCAGCACTGAGTATTCACTAGGAAAGAGCACTAGCTGTAAAAGAGGTCCTGGCAATGGTACACTTCTAGCTACTGGAAAAACAATTCAGACTCTTCCAATATATCCCGTTGCCTCTTTACTGGTGGATAGTAGCATTCAGCAGTGGCTAAGTGGAATAAAATTTTCCCTATGTGGAAAAGCAGAAGTTCTGGCAGAAGGACTCATTCTGTTGTATCTGATCCTTGGAAAAAAAGCTGCTAAACTCTGCAGAAGTCTGACTAGGGCATATTTTCATATATTAGTCCATTTTAATAAGTAGTTACCTTGCAGTCAACTATGTAACAGGCTGCTTCTTCCTAAGTCACCTCCAGTTGGTAAATTCTAGTTTACAGCAGACTGAGGTTCTCCTGTCATATTTTCCTCATTTCTATTATTCCAGTTTTCATGCTTATTCTCTGTGGCATTTCTGAGTCTTTGTTGTACTGATGTCTCCCAAATATAGAATCATTTAGGTGGGAAAAGACTCTTAAGATCATTGGGTCCAACTGTTAACCTAACACTACCAAGTCCACCATTAAAAAAAGCCCTAAGCACCATGTCTACATCTTTTAAATACCTCTAGGGATGGTGACTCAACCACCTCCCTGGGCAGCCTGTTCCAATGCTTGACAACCCTTTCAGTGAAGAAATTTTTCCTCATATCCAGCCTAAACCTCCCCTGATGCCACTTGAGGCCATTTCCTCTTGTCCAATCACTTGCTCCTTGGGAAAAGAGACTGACACCCACCTCGCTACATCCTCCTTTCATGTAGTTGTAGAGCGTCAGCTTCCTTTTCTCTAAACTAAAATACCACCCCAGTTCCCACAGCTACTCCTCATAAGACTTGTTCCCCAGACCCTTCACCAGCTTCATTGCTCTTCTCTGGACGTGCTCCAGCACCTCAATGTCTTTCTTGTAGTGAGGGGCCCAAAACTGAACACAGGATTTGAGGTGCAGCCTCACCAGTGCCACCTACAGGGGAACAATCGCTTCCCTAGTCCTGCTGGCCACACTATTTCTGATACAAGCCAGGATGCTATTGGCCTTCTTGGCCGTCTGGGCACACTGCTGGCTCATATTCAGCTGGGTGTCGACCAACATCCCCAGGTCCTTTTCTGCTGGGCAGCTTTCCACTCTTCCCCAAGCCTGTAGCATTGCGTGGGGTTGTTGTGTGACCCAAGTGCAGGACCAGCACTGAGCCTTGTTGAAACTCATACAACTGGCCTCAGCCCATTGGTCCGCCTGTCCAGATTCTGTAGAGCTTTCCTACTTCAAGCAGATCATGCTCCCATCCCCATCTTGGTGTTGTCTGCAAATTAATAAGGGTGCATGCACCTGGTCCC